>NC_082383.1:4815248-5088291 GCF_031168955.1 Gadus macrocephalus
CATAGAGAGAGAGCCAAGAAGACAGAAACACAGTCCTTTACTGAGGACCATATTATAGCTTTATATATATGATCCTGATAGTGATAATAAACATATACCACACTGTATCTATACATAATGAGAAAATTCATCTCTTAATCTCTAGCAAAGGTAAGTGTCAGCTGGCTACAGAGCTGCGAGGTGCTCTGAGAATTTACCTGTTGGTAGCATCAGGATATTGTTAGCATTAGCCCACTGACCACTAGTTTTTTTTTTTGAAGATATTGACCTCAAAGAAATAATTCAGCTGAAACAACAATCTGAATGTGCGATACAAACACACACACTCACACACACACATGCACCATGTGTCATAAATATTTGTCCTGTTAAGCCCTTTGAGACTGTAATGGTGATTAAGGGCTATACAAATAATATTGAATTGAATTGAATGCACACACACACACACACACACACACACACACACACTGTCACACACACACACTGTCACACACACACACTGTCACACACACACACACACACACACACACACACACACACACACAAAGACACACAAAGACACACAGACACACAACCCTAAACACCAGCTGAGGCTTTGCAGGGTTGGTTACACACACATTTATGTACACATGCAAGCACACACAAACAAACACATATCAATAAGCCCCCACACACATATGTATCTATACTATTAAACACAGAGGCAGGCATATGCACACACACACACACACACACACACACACACACACACACACACACACACACACACACACACACACACACACACACACACACACACCCTATACAGTCATCTATACCAACTAAGTGGAGCGAAATCAACGTGTTACAGCACATATAGGTATAGACCCGCCGGTGCCATGACAACGGCGTCGCTCTGACAACATGCCAGGAGACATCAGATGTCACCTCACAGGTCAATTTACACACAAACACGCACATACACATTAACCTTTAACGTTCATGAAGGTTCACACACGCACATACAAACACAAACACACCTTTAACATTCATGAACATTCTCACACACAGTCAGGGTAGTCTGGTTGTTTGGGTGTTGGAGTACTAAAACTTCAAATATCCACAGTTTACCTTTGGCACTGCCCTTGAGCAACACGCCCTAACCCCTACCTGCTCCTTAATGACCCGTCTCTGTACTGTCTAACCCCGTCCTGCCCCTTAATGACCTGTCTCTGTACTGTCTAACCCCGTCCTGCCCCTTAATGACCCGTCTCTGTACTGTCTAACCCCGACCTGCTCCTTAATGACCTGTCCCTGTACTGTCTAACCCCTACCTGCTCCTTAATGACCCGTCTCTGTACTGTCTAACCCCGTCCTGCTCCTCAATGACCCGTCTCTGTACTGTCTAATCCCGACCTGCTCCTTAATGACCTGTCTCTGTACTGTCTAACCCCATCCTGCCCCTTAATGACCCGTCTCTGTACTGTCTAACCCCGTCCTGCTCCTCAATGACCCGTCTCTGTACTGTCTAACCCCGACCTGCTCCTTAATGACCTGTCTCTGTACTGTCTAACCCCTACCTGCTCCTTAATGTCCTGTCTCGGTATTGTCTTACCCCTACCTGCTCCTTATTGGCCTGTCTCTGAACTGTCTAACCCTTATCTGCTCCTTAATTGCCCGTCTCTGTACTGTCTAACCCAGGGGTCAGCAACCATTTCAACATGCAGTGCCAGTTTGACATTTTCTCATTAATGAGTGTGCCTTAAGCAACAATATATAAAAAATTAAGCTGAATTATGACCAAAAATATTTCCAGAAGACCTGGAATTGTACTTGTTCCATATAGTCCACAATCATGCATCAACATTTTAAATGTTTTTTTGGTTGTTATGTTTGCAACATGGGTTTACAAATTATAACTACATATGTCCCATCTTAAAACAACATTTTCAGAAACTCATTCGAAAACATATTTGCACAGTGAGAAATGTAAAAAACAAGAATATGTAAGAATATTGGAACCATCCACATCAATATCTTTAAGACATGTACAGCTTTGCAAAACCATGTGAAGGCGATGCATACAGGTCACTTGCAACAATATTTTGAATATTTTCTTCTCTATTACTCACAACATAGGTTTTAAAACTATTAATTGATCCCATTTCAGAACACTGCTTTCTGTAACTAATTTAAACATATTTGCACCTGGAGGAAATGCCCAAAACAGAATAAAGTGCAAAAAAAAATCGCTAGTAATGATTATGCTGCCGCATTGTGCTGTGATTTTTTGAAAGAAAAAAAAAATATATATATTTTTTTTTTAAGCGTGCCAATGATTATGCTGCCCCGTGCCAGAGGCTGCTCCTTAATGGCCTGTCTCTGTACTGTCATAACATATTGGTTATGTTACAACCACCCTGATTAAATGAAGTAATATAAACTTATATTACATATAAGTTTGATAAATCATAGTAAATTAGGATCATTTCACTTTAACTTTACAGGGGTGTCCTCTATCTTAGAGGGGTATAGGTTTGGGAACCACTGGTCTCCCGGGCTGTCGTCTGGGTGACGGATGGGAGAGGAGCAGCTCCATCGACCCATCGCTACGCTAGCTTGTCAATGCCAACGTGCGAGCCGTGTAATCAGGTCAAGCGTAAGAGCTAATCTCATAAAGGGACAATGAGATTAATAATTATTTGATAAATGAGAGACACTCCACGAGACCAAGAGGAGAGGGAGGAGCTGTAGTGGTAAATCCTGTTTATATTCCCCATTACCCGGGAAGGGGTACTGATGGACAGTGTGGAACACTGGCCATCTTGACCCGACCTGATGGGTTTGTTTTAGAGGTGGAGAACAAGCGCGTTGGAGTAGAGGAGCAGCGGAACAGCAAAGACAGAGAGGGCCATTAGTTTAACGAGCCACGGTCATAAAACAAAACGATCTCTATGGGTAGAGGCCCAGTTTAGCTGTCCAGACGGCAGCTGTAGTTTAAGTCTAGACTACAGTGGCTTTTGAGGAATTTCTTTTAGATTTACTATTACTTTTTAACAGACAGACAGACAGACAGACAGACAGACAGACAGACAGACAGACAGACAGACAGACAGACAGACAGACAGACAGACAGACAGACAGACAGACAGACAGACAGACAGACAGACAGACAGACAGACAGACAGACAGGTGAGAGGGTTTTTCGCATTATCCAAACTGGTATTCTTAGCACAGACGATGTGCCTATGTTCACGTGCACACGTTCATGTTGCGTATGTTTGTGCGTGTGTATAGAGACTTGTGCTGCGGGTCTATTTTTAAAACAGCTTTGATGGTTAAAGGAGCTGCAATTTAAAAAAAAGTGAGTCGTCTTTGGTTTGGGCTGACTTCACCTCCTCTCCCTCTCTGGGCTCCATCTCCTCGTCGTCCTCCTCCTCCTGTTCATCCTGTCATCCGATTCCTCTCTCTGAGGGCGAGCGTCGCCAGCTGCACTACGCAACTGCCTTGTTGCATCATGGGTAGAGAATGAACCTCCTTCAGATGAAGCTTCTCAATGTTCCCCACTTTAGCAGGCCTCGCAGCAGAGTCTTGTGAACAGGTGAGAGGGGATGGAGAAGAAGAATGGGGGATGAAGGAAACAGGTGGAATGATATGGGATGGGGATGAAGGATGAAGGGGTGATGAAGGATGAATGGGTGATGAAGAAAGCAGGGCGATGATATGGGATGGGGATGAAGGATGAAGGGGTGATTATATGAGAAGGGGATGAAGGATGAAGGGGTGATGAAGAATGGGGGTTGATGAAGGATGGAGAAGGGATGAAGGGTGATGAAGGATGAAGAAGTGATGAAGGATGAAGGGGTGATGAAGGATGAAGGGGTGATGGATGAAAGGGTGATGAAGGTTGAAGGGGTGATGGATGAAGGGGTGATGAAGAATGGTGTGGTTGAGGTGTGTAAGTGTGTGCCGGGGTCCCCCCCTGTTGCTAACAGCGTCTCTGCTGATTCCCGCAGCGCGCTAATGCTGTATGACGCAGCGCTATAGTAGGCAGTCTGCTGTGCCAGCACATCGCCGCGGCAACACCGTGACTTTCAGCCAATGACGGACGGCAGAGCGCGGAAGCTCATCTAGCAGCTGTTGCTGCCGTGGCGATAGAGAGGGAGTGAAGCGGGCGGACTGTCCATCAAACACAACATACTGAACCCTGCCACCTCCTCGTCCTCCTCCTCTGACACGCAGCGGGAGAACCAAAACATTAAGTCTCTCTCTCACGCCTCTGCGACAGAGCTCAAAATGTTCAACATTCCCGCTGATTAATAGAACAAGGAGAGAATGAAGGGGAGGGAGGGAGAGAATAAAACAAGGGGAGGGGGAGAGTAATGGAGAGGGAGTGAGAGAGGGAGAGAGTGGAGGAGAAGAGGGAGAGAAGGGAGAGAGAGAGGGAGAGAGAATGAAGGGATAGAGGGAGAGAGGGAGAGGGAGGGGGAACCAGACGAAAAGAGTGCAAAAGGTACAAAGAGGAAATAGGAATAAATAGAAAGATTAATTAGAAATTAACGGAACGATTAAGAAATACTGTCCCTCTGAGCAAGAGATAGAAGAGGAGAGAAGGAGGGGACTCAAAATAATTCTTCTTCTGTATCTTATCGCTCGCACACACGCACAGGTCCCAATGTCAACCTACCTTTGGTCACACACTATTAAAACTAGTAACAACTACATACTGCTACATTCCCAATTACAAGCAAACACACACACACACAAAAACACAAACTCACACATAACCACCCACACATTACCACACACACAATCGTATTTTTCGAAAGCTTTGATTGGCAGATCAATAAGAGTTGAGCCATCAAGCGACAGCGGTAATCGATGGGGTTAGGGTGGGGGTGAATTACAACGCACTGACACACAGCATGGATCAAAGAGCACGTCCAGTGCAAGAAGCCCTCCACTCCACAGATCTCTCAGCACTACTCCAACCACTCCCACCCCACCCTCAATCACTAGCCTTAGCCTATGCTAACCTTAGCCATTGAACGCTATCATTATCCTTTAAAATATGTGGCCTCTTCAAGTCAACTTTAGCTTTTAAAAAATGTAATTCTTTAGCTCAAGTTAGCCTTAAAAAGCGAACATTAGCCTTTAAAAGCTCACTCCAGCATATAAACTGTGAAATGAGCCATTCAAAAGATAATCCTGTTTACAGACTTAAACTAATTTTAGTCTGTAAACACTAGTCTTAGAAACTAAACCGTAGACTCTAGTACGACGCTAACTTTGTTGTGTCAAGCTACTAGCGTGCGAGTTAGCATGGTGCTATCGTGTGTTTTTATCCGAGGTTGCGAGGCAGCGTGGTCCTACCTTGTGTTTTGCCAGCCGACGTCTCATCGCTGCTTCTCAGAAGTAGCATGATGGTTTAGCGTGGCGTTCCTCTCTCCCTGTCATAGCCTCAGAGCGAGCCAGAGCGACCTGGAACACAAGCACCACCAAAACATGTCAGGACATTATACGATTATAGATACATGTGATAGAAATGTACAGATAATAGGACACAACAGGTTTAATAGAAGCGTACAGGTGTAACATAGAACATAGCAGGTGTAACACAGAACCCTACAGTTGAACTATAACCTTACAGGTGCAACATAGAACCTAGCAGGTCTGACATAGAACCTTAAAGTTGAACTATAACCTTAAAGGTGTAACTTAACTAAAATAAATCTTTGAAACAAGCATCCGTTTGAATGTTTGAATTGGGCTGGTCGGGATGTTTTAATAGGGGAGGTAGGGACGTTTCAAAAGGTGAGATGTTTGTATTTATCTGTGTGTGTGTGTGTGTGTGTGTGTGTGTGTGTGTGCGTGTGTGCGTGCGTGCGTGCGTGCGTGCGTGCGTGCGTGCGTGCGTGCGTGCGTGCGTGCGTGCGTGCGTGCGTGCGTGCGTGCGTGCGTGCGTGTGAGCGTGCGTGTGTGTGTGTGTGTGTGTCAGACTCACAGTAGAGTTCTGGAGGGTTCTCCTGAGTCAGGAGGGCGTTGTCCGGTGTTGACGCCTTTTGCCTTCAGAGCGTTGTTGTTGTTGTTGTTGTTGTTGTTGTTGTTGTTGATTTTGGTTGGTTATCCGTGTCTTCTGGAAAACAACACAAACAGGAAGAATATTAAAAAGTCAGTACCACAAAAAAGAAAGTGCTCTAAGGAGGTCGTTTGGTCCGGTTTTTGTTTCTGTTGGACAGCTTGGTCTTGCAGCAAATTGATTAGAAGGTTTGCTAACAACCGTCCGAAAAAGAACCTTCTAGCATGCCATGGAGCTTTGTTTGTGTGTTTGATAAATATAAATATGCTCCATACTACACTCTCTATACTGGTATCTGTACTATACTCTTTCTACTGTTCTCCATACTATACTATCTCTAGTGGTGTCTTTACTGATTGCAACTGGTCATGGTCATACTGGTCTCAATAGTGGAACCTTGTCTCTGTTGGTCTGTAGAAGCCATAAGTAAGTTTAGGTTAAATACATTATTGATTAGAATCTGCTGATAAATAAGATTCTCCCTGCAGCACAACAGATTTTCTTTCCATATTTCATAACACCCCCACACACATACACACACACACACACACCCCACACACATACACACACACACACACACACACACACACACACACACACACACACACACACACACACACATATACAAAGAGACACAACACACACACTCACACACACACACACACACACTTAAACACAAACACAGCCATTACGCAAGAACATGGAAGTGTTATTTTCTCACCTCTTGTTCTTTAATGTCCCCTCCTAATCTGTCCTAATCTGTCCTGATCCCACTCATAAAGATAGTGTTTCTGTCGCCACAGCCACTCTGACGTGTCGGTATCCAATACCTTTAACAGATATCAGATCGCGACCCAAATACCCGCTGCCAATAAGGTCAAGACTTTCTCTTTCTCTCTCCATCTCCCTCCCTCCTCTCTCAGTTGGCCTGACAAATCACACACAGGGTCGCAGGTTCACGTTCCCGGGTTATGAGGCCGTGAAATGTATGACATCATGTTTCGAACCCCATCTCTTTGGTGTTTGTGTTCTATTCCCATGGGAAGTTATCCTGGGTTACACACAAAAGTCTATATTCAGCGTGTGATCCTTTAGCAGGGACCCCATTGGGGAGGGAGGGGAGGGGAGAGAGGAGAGGGAGGGGAGGGTGGTGAGGGTGAGAGCTGCGTGAGGGAGGGAAGGACGGAGGGAGGGATATGAGGGAGGCGAGGGGAGGCTGATAGGGAGGAGGTGGAGGGAGTGGAGGGAGGGAGAGGAGGGAGGGAGAGAGGAGAGGGAGAGATGGGAGGGAGAAGGGGAGGTGAGGGAGGGGAGGGAGGAAGGTGAGGGAGGGGTGGGAGTGAGGGAGGGGAGAGAGGGGAGAGAGGGGAGGGAGGAAGGGGCTAGGACACCAGTGACCCCACATGTGTTCGGTGTGACCGTATTTATCTTCCCCAACCCACTGACAAGGAAGCACATGCTCGCTGTAGCAAGCAGTTCCACATGAGGGGGCGTCGTGTGTTAGCATGTTTAGCTGCGTGTGGTAAAGACCATGGTAACGGGGAAATTAGCCATGTTTAACAGGTCTGGCAGCTAACACTGTAATTTCAAGTCTCACTATCTTTATTTATTTATTTATATATTAGAGGACAATGCACATTGATGAACCTGTACAGCAGTACACGTAAATGTGCCAGATTGTAGCCTGGGGGGCTGATTCCCATCTGTAGTCCATCTTGGGCAGAACAGAGATTTTCATCGCAATCGCATTACAGTACTTCACGTTATTGGCAATTATCCATTCTATTATTATCCAACAATGGCATGGTTGACAGCTTTAAACCTCAGCTCTAGGTTTGTGACACATCTTGGTGTCTTAGATCTAGGTTGGATAGATCTGGGTGTGACAGCTCTAGATTTCACAGCTCTAGGTGTGACAGATCTAAGTGTCACAAAACGAGATGTGACGGATCCAGGTGAGTGGATCTAGGTGTGATAGAGAAAGGCGTGATAGAGCCAGGTGTGGCAGATCTCGGTGTGACATATCTAGGTGAGCCAGCTCTAGTTGGGACTGCTCTATGTGCGACAGATCTAGGTAAGCATCTGTAGGGACTGTTGGGGTCGCATGGTTCAAGAACAGAGAGCATCTTGGGTAATAGCTTAGGGTCACAAGAGCATACCCCAGGTTGGTTTAACCTTCACATTCAGACCCCACCCACCAACCCACACACACACACGCACACACAACCACAGACATACTATCTCTCCCTGTCCATCATATATGCCGTGGTAATTAACCACATCACACTGATTAACTTTCAATCATACAGCTGACAGCACAGTGTGTGAGTGTGAGTGTGAGTGTGAGTCTGTGTGTGTGTGTGTGTGTGTGTGTGTGTGTGTGTGTGTGTGTGTGTGTGTGTGTGTGTGTGTGTGTGTGTGTGTGTGTGTGTGTGTGTCTGTGCGTGTGTGTGTGTGTGTGTGTGTGTTTGCATACCAACATTAATTAGGTGAAGCACAAAGACATAAATATATAGAATACATTAGGTATTATATATATCATATCAAATGTATTCTATAAATATATAGAATACAATCTATATCAATTTATATTATATATGAAATCACTGGTACACAGATCGGACCGAGGTACCATCTCTACATAGAGTTACAAAGACTTTCAACACACACAACCACAAAAATACAAAACCCAACATACACACACACAAAACCCAACAAACTCACACACACAAAACCCAAAATGCATACACACAAGGACCAAAACCAATCGAGTATTTACACATATGGAGCAATAAGCAAGATTATGCAAGCAAATCTGTAATAAAATTCATGCACAGGAATCTCTGGTATTTTATCGAATAACATAAATTAATAAAACAGAGACATTACAATAAACTCAGAGAACTCACCTGGTCCAGGTATTTATATGGCCGTTATCAGGTGCAGAGTGGATTTAAAACGACGTCCTTATCACATTAAAGCGGATAAAAAGACTGGTCCGTAGTAAAATCCCACAGATTAAGATTCACTTGTAGAAAAATAATTATCAAAATGGGCTTTGGTCCGTACAAAAAGGAGCACAAAGTGTGTGGCGGTGGCCAGAGTTGCAGACTCTTAATATTCTGTCATTGCTGCGTCTGGAAGTCCTGCCCACGCGGAAACTACGGGTCCATGGGAGAGTGTGTCCATCCAGACGCCCAGCCCCTCTGTCCCACTCCTCGGCAGAGGACGAGAATCGTCCTGAAACACAGAGGGAGAGCCTGTGAGTCTGGGATCTCTGTTGCCTACTGTACCGAGTTGTGTACCGTGCTCTCCCCGTGAGGAACACACTGGGAGCACGCACTACACAGACACACACACACAGCGCCACCACACACACTGATAACACACACACACACACACACACACACACACACACACACACACACACACACACACACACACACACACACACACACACACACACACACACACACACACACACACACACACACACACACACACACATAGCAAAATGTAACTTTCAATTAGGTTGTTTTTCATTTTTTCAAAATTAAATATTCCGCCTTCAATTTAAGATTGTTAATGAAACATGGCATTCATAAATATGGATCTGAATGAAGTTAATGTGTGGTGAAAATACATATGAATGAAGTGCTGAATCTGTGCAGCTCCGTGACGGCTGTGGGGACATTTTCAACGACAGCTCGATCAATAAGCCGATGGATCGAGAAGTGTGGTCGGGTGATAATTAAACAGATGGAAGATTGGAGGGAAAAGATGAAGGGAGCGAAATGGAAGATTTATGTTTTAAGACACGCTTGGCTTATCTCAGGTCATTCTGTTGAAGAGAGGGAGGGGAGGGGGAAGGGGGGAGCATCATGCAGACATACAGGTTGGAGAGAGAGAGCCGAGGGGGTAGAGAAGAAATGGGGATAGAGAGAGAGAGTGTACAGGGGGCAAAGAGGGAGGGGGAAGGAGGAGGAGAGAGAGAGAAAGTGATTGGGAGCCAGGGAGAGATAGAGGTGACAGACCAATTGAATGGGAAGATGCTGGTTCCGTTTGGCCGTGAGCATCTGGTCGTATCAAAACCAGAACTCATCTTCATGCTTAATGCTCGAGAACCATTTCTAAACACCTAGCTGGTGTCATGCTGTAGCACCCTTACTAAACACCCCGCTAGCTTCATGCCCTAGAACCCTTACTCAACACCTAGCTAGCCTTATGCTGTAGAACCCTCACTAAACACACTACTAGCTTTATGCTCTGTCTAGAACATTAATCATCGCCTAGCTAGCTTCAAGCTCTAGAACCCGTTATAAACACGCCGCTAGCTTCATGCTCTAGAACCACAACTTATTGGTGCTTATGAAGGAGAAACGTGAGACATGACGGATGTTTGAGACGTTTTAATGAACAGACTGCTGTACAACAACATGGAGAGAGCGGCCCTCGGTCCGAAAAGGCCCCCTTGGAGGCGGGGCTTCCAGAGGCAGGACAACGCGGGGGTGTGGTCTAGAGAAACAGACGATGGGGTGAGTTGAAGATGGGGAGGATGAAGATGAATAATCTTCTAGAACAAGTTTCACTGCAGTTTCTAAAGAGTGTGTGTGTGTGTGTGTGTGTGTGTGTGTGTGTGTGTGTGTGTGTGTGTGTGTGTGTGTGTGTGTGTGTGTGTGTGTGTGTGTGTGTGTGTGTGTGTGTGTGAGAGACACGACACCAGACACACCTACCTAGGGTAAGCAATAACAGCCGCCCAAAGATTACAGGAGGAGACGGGGGGAGGGGGTGGGGGGCTGAAAGAGATGACAGGAGGAGAAGAATGTGTGTCGGGGGGGGGGGGGGGGGGGGGGGGGGGGGGGCAGAAAGAGCTGAAAGAGGAAGGGAGATGACCACAGCTAACCTCCGGTGGCGGTCTGCTCAGCGGGTTTCTACGGTAACCACCACTGTGCGTTCAGAGATGGAGAGAGATAAGAGCCGTGATGAGGAGGTGGAGGAGGAGGAGGAGCAGGTGGAGCAGGGGTGGGGGAGAGAGAGAGAAGGCTGGAAGTGATGGAGAGAGGAGGGGAGGAATGGGGTGGAAGGCAGGAAAAAGGAAAGAAAAAATGAAATAAAATCCCCCTCCTCTCTCTCTCTCCTTCTTCCGTGGCTCATAAATAGAAGAAATTGTAGAGCAGATAGATGGAGAAGTAGATGAAGAGGCAGAGCGCGGAGAGAGCGAGCAGATGGAACGACAGAGCCCCCCCCAGCAGCGCGATCAGGAAGAAGAAGAACAAGAAACGAAAGAAAAAGGAAAATATTCCGGCGGGTTCCGTGGCGTCCGCGGGGGGTCTGTGGAAGGGAAGGGAGGGGGGGGTTCTTCAGGCACAAGTCCTTCCCCCTGTCTGTCTGTCTGTCTTTCACCTGTCTGTCCGTCGGTCTGTCTGTCTGTCCACCTGTCTGCCTCTCTAGCATCTGTCCGTGTGTCCGCTCTTCCTCCTCTTCAACGAGGAGAGGCTTCCCATCCAGATGACAAAAACAGAAAGAAGACGTCTCTCTCCCTGTCTCCCTCTTCCTGTCTTTCTTTCTCTCTCGCTCTCTCTTTTCCTGTCTTCCTCTCTCTCTTCAGGTCTCTCTCTCTCTAACTCTGCCACAGGTGAGACATTGTTGCAGTGAAGCAGACGCTAGCGCTCTGAGGCAGACAAAAAGCCATGGGCTCCAGCTCAACTAGCGATGCCTCCCTCATCACAGAGCATATACTCAACTGGAAGCTCTTGCTCTCTCTCCTGCTCTATCTCTTCTGGTCTCCCTCTCTCTCGCCCATCCCTGAGAGAAGCGGGGGAGACGGGGAGGTGGGCCCACACACCGCATTAGTATTCATTGAGAGCGCGAGGTAGTGGGGGTGAGCTCTAACAAATGGTGAGGTGCCGGTAAGTGAGGCCGGTGACGAGGGAATGGCACCCCACAGTGGTTGTCAGCGGTAATACAGCTATAAGCTCGAACAGCCACATGGGGCTCAGAGTGGACAATTGGTATAGCTCCGCACTTAAATATACACTCCCCCTTTCTCCCTCTCAAACACACGAACACACCCACACGCGCGCGCACGCTCACACACACACACACACACACACACACACACACACACACACACACACACACACACACACACACACACTTCGAAAGAGCCGCATTATGTCTGTGAGTTAGTGAGTAACATAATTGTTAAATCAATTAACAAATGTTTTACAATCGACCACTTCGATTATAGTCTGAAGAGGTTGGTAATGGAAGTTGATTGTTGATTTTTCAACTTTAGATAGCCTAATGAAATAACAGAAACAATTGTTTGATTTACTAGGCTATAAAATAACTCATATAATAATAATTATTATTATTATTATAATAATCTAATCTTAATCTGTCAATGCGACTTTCTTTTGTGACACAACATCGCCGCCATGTGGCCCAGAATGTGGTAAACAGGACCACAGATATACAAACTTCACATCACAAACGTATTTACAAATTAAAAGTCGTATTCAGAAAGCAACAAGAGTGGGCACCCAGTTCCACGGAATCAAACACAATGGAAAATTGTAATGCATACTTTTAACCAAGTTTTTAAATATATAGGCCTACGGTCATTGAACTGTTGAAAAACATATGTTTTAACTAACTCGTAACGTTACCTGCAGCAGTTTATCACCAGCAGTGGTAATGACAGCCGGTTGTCCTTTACATGTTTGGAGTTCGTGCATACTCGTTTATTCAATGAAAATTCCGGGTTGTTTAATTAATCAGGTGGAGCCGTTATTGGTATGATTATTCTTAATATAATATTATCAATAAAAATTTGATTTACGAAAATGGCCTGTTCAATAGGCTATTTATATGGCAAGCCGAGTGCGCCTCCAATATGAATGAGGTCGTTTTCTGGCGGGGTTGGCTTGCCATACCGTCGAAGGCGATGACGGGGCCAGGGAGAAGCGTGTGGCAGCGACAAACACCTCTTTACTAAAGACGGCTGTTTTCTCTCAACACCCCAGTTAACACCGGAGCCTATCGGCCCGGCCATAACTGTTACACACGCATCTCCCACCACACATAGGCAGGCCGTCAATAAACCTCGTATTATTGCTCGAGCCAGCCCGACATTACTTTCCCCTCACCACATCATGCCTGGCATGACATGTGGCGAGACGGCCGCTAGAGCGAGCTCTCTGTCTACGAATGACACACAGTCACAGTCACAAACTGAGCAGGCAGGGCATGCCTCTGCTAATGGCACACACCCAGCCCTTTCAGGCAGGGCTCCCCATGGGCTGCGAGGAGGCCAATTCCTCCCCTCGCAGCGGCGGCTGGGGCTCAAGCGTGGCTCGTTTCCATGACAGCCGCATCAAAACAAGAGGCTGCACAGCCGCTTTCAGAGCATTGGGCTACTCAGAGTGGCTAAACGAGTGCACCCTGGCCAAATGGATGGACAGGCTGATCAGCAAGGGTCACACCCCGCAGTTCACCTCCGTCCTGCCATGGTTCAACGGGATTGTGGAAACAACGCTGTCATCCAAGGATCAACAGCTGTCACTTGGCGGAGCTCAAGCAGCTTCTAGCGAAAAAAAGTGATTTCCACAGTCCCGAAGGGAGAGGAGATGCAGGGGTTCTATTCCCGTTATTTCCTGCTACCCAAGAAAACAGGAGGGCTGAGACAGATTCTCGATCTAGCCCTATTCAACAAATGCATCGTGGAGAGGCCGTTTCACATGTTAACAATCAGACAAATGTTACAGTGTGTGAAACCGGGCGACTGGTTCACCTCAATAGATTTGAAGGACGCATACTTCCACGTCACAGTGATCCCCGAACACAGGAAATTCCTGCGTTTTTTCATTTCAGGGGTCACACTACCAGTACAACCGTCTCCCGTTCGGCTATTCTCTAGCCCCACAAACGTTTTCCAAGTGCGTGGAGACGGCTCTCCAGCCGCTCTACGCAACAGGAATGAGAGTACTACTTGGACGATCTGCGTTGGCTGGCTCGCTCCAAGGAGGAAGCAGCTATTCAGACAAAAAAGCTGGTAATTCACCTGTCAAATTTAGGCTTTGCATGAATTGGAAGAAAAGCTCCCCCCTCCCCTCACAGAGTGTGATGCATTTGGGGGTAGAGCTGGATTCAGCTGTAATGAGAGCACAGCTCTCACAGCAGAGGATGGAGACCCCGTGGTCTCTCTTCCGCCGCTGTTCCCCGGGCTGTGTCGTGACAGCCCCCTCTGTCATGAGGCTGCTGGGCATGATGTCAGCGGCTGCAGAGTCGGTTTTCTCGCCTGCACATCGACCCGGTGCGCCAACGGCGGCGCAAAGTGACCATTCTTCTATCAGTGGGCCCCGATTTGACCCTCTTGGGCGATCCCCGAACCCTCACGAGAGGAGTGCCGCTGGGCAGAGCAACATCACACATCTCGGTGTTCACGGATGCTTCTCTGTCGGGCTGGGGAGGAACATGCGAGTTTCACGTAGTGGGCAGCGTTTGGCCGCCCCCCGTGACCATGTATATAAAAGCTCACTGTGTTGAAAGTAATCCAACACTTTGCCCCAATGTTAACGAATCAACACGTAATGATTCGCACGGACAACAAGGCGACAGCAGCATACATAAATCGCCAAGTGCAAGCGCTCGGCACAGCTGTTGAGCATAGCAAGACAGCTGTTATGCTGGGCGCACACACACTTGCTCTCCATCAGAGCAGTGTACATCCCCGGTGTACTAAACAGAGGGGCAGACATAATGTCGAGGGAGGTTCCCCGACTAGTAGACTGGACTCTGCACCACAATCTGATCAATCAGATATGGAGCGAGTTTGGGAAGGCGGAAGTCAACCTATTTGCCCCACGGGAGAACACACTGTGCGAGCTGTGGTTCTTTCTCAGTGCGAAGGACAATCCCCCGCTCGGGGTGGATTCGTTCGCTCACAGACCGTGGCCGAACACACTCCTGTACGCTTTCCCACCCGTCCCTCTGATTCCCCAAGTCTTGGACCGAGTGCTGAATAATCCATATTCCGTAGTAGCAGCAGATCATCTCGGGAGTAGGCCTAGTGCAGAATTCTAATTCCGAGCCTCCAAAAAGCCGCGGGTGGTCTGGCTATCCAAAGTAGCAGCAGCAGAAGTAGTAGACCCTTCCTCATCTTGAAGTTGAATTTTATAAAGTTCCCGGCATGCTGGAAGCTCTTCGATCAAACCAGTAATCTACAAGCGCAAACAAAACGCACAACAGGACTCACTTGAGACGCTCTCCAATTGTCGCCATGACAGCGCCCCCCTCCCTTGTTCAAACACAATCTTCACTCAATTATCTCTGGTTCTAATACGATACTCGCTCGATAACCTCTGGTTCTAACACAATATTCACTTAATAACCTCTGGTTCTAACAGGCTCTTCACCGCATTACCTCTGTGGTGCTAACACTGTATCAACAGGCTCTTCTCTCCATTATCTCTGGTTCTAAAATGCTCTTCTCTCCATTATCTCTGGTTCTAAAATGCTCTTCTCTCCATTATCTCTGGTTCTAACAGGCTCTTAATTCTCTCCCTTATCTCTGGTTCAAACATAATGTGCACACTGTAACCTCTGGCTCAAACATGCTCTTCTCTCCATTATCTCTATTTCTCACACAATATTCACTACATAACCTCTGGTTCAAACAGGCTCTTCACTTAAGGTAATTATCTCTGATTCTAACACGATATTCACTCTATAACCTCTGGTTCCAACAGGCTCTTCCCTCCATTATCTCTGGTTCTAACACGATATTTACTCTATAACCTCTGGTTCCAGGTTGGTTTAGTTTTTATAATGTCCTGAATTATACCACACACATGATGCCATGTTTCATTGTTGTTTTATTGTGTAATCTTAAAGCATATGACCCATTATGTTGTCTATATGCATGCCAATCCATCTATGCTCAAAAACACATAGAGCATCCCATATGAAGCAAAACACAATGCCATAAAATAAAGAAAAGAGGCAATTTGCATGTACAATGACAAAATAAATGTAAGAAAAAGATGTGTAATTCCAATCTGCCTACTTAGACAATTGCCTAAATTTTTTGCAGTCTTTAAAAACGAAATACCAACAATGAGTCTCCCTGACGTTCACCGACTGCCCCTTTGTTGTGTCAGAACAAGTTCATAACCACGTTAAAATATTAAACAGATAAATGTTAAAGCCTAATAAAGCTTACTATGAACCCACTATTGCATTAAGCCATAAAATGCCTAGAAAAAAAGGAAAGTTTCTCATAATCATGAGGTTTATCAATGGGAAGGGAAATACATTTTAAAGTGCAAATATCCTGCACTTTAGAGTATTTCCTTGAGACAAAGAAAGCCCCCCCCCCCCCCCCCCCCCCCCACTCTTGTAAAGTTTAGCATGTTGGGCAGTGGTGTATAGTAACAAAGTACAAATATTTTTTTACTGTTCTTCAGTAGTTTTTTCAGGATTGGTAAAGGTACTTAAGTAAAGTTACTCTCCGTAATGCTAGGTACTTAAGTAAAGTATCTAGCAACTTTTACTTTTACTCCGTTACTTTTCCTCTATAAAATGTATACACTTACTTTGATGGATTTTCCCTTTTCATCTTCATTACTCGCTACAAAATAAAAGCTGAATAAATTAGACCTGTCCAGTTGTAATTAGTGTTTTGAGTTACAGGGCCATCAGACCTGTAACTCAAAAAGCACGCCAGTCGTAAAGAGTTTGATTCATGATTTATTAGTCGAGCTGGCATTATTGGAAGATTATTTCAAGTTGAAGTTTGTGTGTGTGTGTGTACGTCAGCTAAATGGTTTATATTGCTCTCACGTCACATCATCAAATGTAAGAAAAGTTCAAATGAAAAATTAAACGATGAAGTCAAGTAAGAGGAGTCGTTACTGTGAGGGAGAGAGGGAGGATGAAGAGGGAGGGAAGGTGAGGAAAGACCCTTAGTAGTAGTGTCATTCTATTGGGGGATTTTTACTTTTACCAGTCATTTTCTGGGGAGATATCTGTACTTTTACTCAAGTGTGGATTAGGATAGTTCTTCCGCCACTATTGGCTAATTTCTTCATTGTAACCTATCTCAAGGGTGATTATAGTTGGTGTTCTTTCAGGAAGGAACCGCCTGTAAAAAAATACAGGGAGATAGAAGTTAATCCAATGTGATTAAATCCAACGTGAATAATTAACACTTCACTACTAACATATCACTACTCCATTTTAGTTCAGTTCAACAGTGTTCCTTTTTGAACCCCTAAACACACAATCAGCAATGTTTTGTTTCCTTTTCCCTCCAATCGTTCCATGAGTCTCATCCCTTTATCCTCTCTTGAAAAAACCTGTAACATAAACTACTCCACCAACTGATGCAAATGTAACATCTGGGAAATTACAAATTGAATCAAACAATAGGAATGTTCAAAAGATCAGATGCTGTGGCATGAGTTGAAGACGACCACACATGAGCATGAAGAGGGAAGGGGGTAAGATACCTTTTCACCATGGTGCAAGGCCGGTAAGCAGCCACACCTGGAATCCATCAGTTGAGTTAAGGCCCAAAATGGTCCTTAAGCCTCAACTTGTCTATTATCGGACTAAATGTTTACACTATGATGATCTTTTACTGTGACTTGCGTTAAGATGAGAAATTATCTTTATTTATTTAGGAAAACCGGATTTCATCCACCACTAATCTTTTTTGGCTATCCCTATGAAAAATAAAAGTACTTCCTTCCTTCCTTCCTAAATTCCCTCCACTCCTATTCACAGCTCCTGGACCTGTGTGCCAACCCTGCATCCTGCCTGATCTCCCTGTAAATCTGACCAGTGTTCCCTTGACAGATCATTAGAGGACAGGTTGTTGTCTCTATATCCCCCAAGACTCCAACACAAGGTGAGAAGCCAGTATGTGTGTTTGTGTGTGTGTGTGTGTATGTGTGTCTTACCTGTGCGGTACATCAGCTGTGTCAAGTGATATCCTAGAAGCCTGGAACTCGACTTGGGACTTGTACTTGTCACAGAGATACACCACTTCCTTTAAACCTGGTAGGATATGTTGAAATCATTTAGGATATATTGGTCGACTAAACTTTCACTAGCAAAAGGTCAGTGATGAAGTCAAATAGCTTTCTTTATAGTCCTGATACCTCTGTCACGCCACGTCCTGTCACACCGTCCAATACCTCTATCTAGTGGCCTCCTGGTGCCACTGGTCCTCACCTCCTCTGCACACCTGCTCGCGATCTACGATCAACTTCCCCTACTTCTGCCGGGGATCTCCAGTCTGCCGGCGCCAGTTCGTTGTTTACCACTACGCAGTTAGTATCACACCTACCAGCATTCTCTCTTGCCTAGCCCGTTTCCTCTGTCCTCTAGTAACCCTTTGCCCTCCGTTTGTAGTTCTCCGTTCGTTACCCTGACCTCCTGTTGCCGAGCTTCTGCCTGCCTGACTACCCGCCTACCGCCGAGCCCCTGTCTACCTGACTGCCTGCCCGTTGCCGGATCCCCGCCTGTCTGACTACCCGCCAACCGCCGAGCCCCTGCCTGCCCGCCTGTTACCTGACCCCCTCGCCTGTCTGACTACCTGCCTGCCTATCAATAAACCCCGTTTCCCTTTACCCCGTCTCAGTCTGTGTCTGCACTTGGGTCCCCACGTTCCGTACTCCCTTAACAACCTCTGCATTTTCAGAGGTAATGTAGAGAAGGGTTCATGACTTAATTTGAATTGATTTGTGTGTGTGTGTGAGTGTGTGTGTGTGAGTGTGTGTGTGTGTGTGTGTGTGTGTGTGTGTGTGTGTGTGTGTGTGTGCCTCTCCCAGTCTGCCACCCACCTGCTTTGATGATGAGCTTGGCACACTCATTGCACGGAAAAAGTGTCACGTACATGGTGCCGCCTTTCACATCAGCGCGTTCCGCATTCATTATGGCGTTGAGCTCTGCATGGCACACTGGAGGGGTGATGGTTTGAACAGAGGGGGGGTATATGACATGTTATGACAATCTTGAGTCAAATAAAATGTCATGAGCAGGACTAGTAAAAAAGGCATATTTGACCCCAAAAAATTCAAATTTAACTCACCATAAAGGTACTTATGTTCAGTTGTACCAGGTTTTTTTCCCCATGGGAATCTCTTATTGTCCACGGGCATGTCATTGTAACCGATGCTAACCAGTTTTCCGTCCTTCTCAATACAAGCTCCAACCTGTAATTGGTGAGATTTTCAAAGATATTTGTACAAAGGAAAGTCTCAACGACTGAACAACATGATTGGTAGGAATTTGTTCATTTTTCAAAATTATTGATGATTGTTTACATAATAAAATAATAATGTTCACATAAAATTTACAAATACAAAAGTTGTAATGAACTCAAGTTGATTATCCACAAAAATTATATACATGTTACGTTACAATTAAAAATAACTGTGAAATAGAGTGAAATATACAATAAATGAAGATGACTTAAATGAGGGTTATGGTGGTCACAGATGGAACAGCAGAAAAAGTTGTCGATCTCACACCCACACCAATGGGTCCAATGGGACCAATGGGACCAATTGGTCCAATGGGACTAATGGGACTAATGGCTCTGCAAATAAACTAGAGAGGACCACTCGCTGGGGGAATCTACGGCAGCCTCAAAAGGGTAATCTTCAACCAGGTCAAGACCACTGCTGTCCAACAGGCCCACCATACTGAAGTGACCCAGCCCGTTGGAGGTAAAGGGGCGATGCCTTGCCGCTGGGAAGGGAGAGGCCACGGAAACACAAGCAACGGCCGTGCCTGTCCCTGAGGAGGAAAACCATCGCCATATGGCAAGGGAGTACGATACAGTGGTAAAACACTGCCATATTCTCACACACGCATATCTTGCTGAATGGACAGCAAATACCAACCACAAGTTAAACATGATTATAGTACTCAAACTAACGTTCGATCTGAGGTTAATATTCAAGTAAGTAACAATCTACCTGAGTGCTAGGGTCTCTGCTTCTTTTACCCGCCAGGACTGCCGCAGCCATAAAATGGTCATTATTTCCCAAGAAGTCATCCCTTGGCCTGAAAAAAGACGGAGCAGAAAGTAAAGTAGTGTCTTTCACAATTTAAACAAAGTATATGTAAAAGTTAAAGTCTGTCTTTGGCTTCATAATAACCATCCAATATTTTAACATAAGCTTGTGAAACGTAATGTTTCTTTTACAAGGTTACGATAATGCAAACCCCTTTCTGATGATTGTGAAATATTGAGGAATAAATTACGAATCAGAGAAACCAGCCTTAGCATAGGTCGCAATACGTTTGTTTACCCATTCAACCCATTAGCAAGATATTTCAGTTTACATAAATCTCCTGCTATATTTCTTTTCGCCTTTTGCAAAACGTTGGCTTAATGGCTCAACCTTGCAATCAGAGCACCTTTGCAATCAGAGAACCTGCCACTAGCCCAATACGTACTGATTTGACCATTTGGCAGGTATCCAAATGGATCCTTTTAATAAACAAATGGATAAACTACCCACCAGCTACAGCCCAATCAGTCTCCTCAGTAAGGTTTATTCAAGTTTGACTACAACCTTTATAGCTGTGGCGTGACATGGAATAGTTGACCGGATTATACATATCAGACATTAAGGCTAGTTGTGAATTTCTGAAGGTTTTAGAACAAATCCAAAGAAGGGTCTGAATTGTCATTAAAGTTAATCTCCGGGTAAATACGTTACCCAGTTACAGCCATCACGTTGTAGAAATTAACGTTACTATCAGCGGTTCCAAAGCTGCTGTAGCTCCTCGATTTGCAGAGAAAAGCACAAATTAGTACACATACACACAGTAGCACGTCAAAATGTAACAAGGAAAATTGATAGTTACTATAACTCTAGTTCTATGATTAAAGGCGTAGCCGTCTAGTTTCCCACCTGCTGTTGCTGAAAGAATAGTGTGGAGGAGTGCTGCTGTGCACCGCGTTATATACGCGTTACCGTAGGGAAAAAGGGCGGGCCCACAGTGTTAGCCAAATAATGTGGACATTCAGTGCACGCGAGTGCGCTCACGGGACAAGCCCATAAGGCGACGCCTAGATTGCTACTCCTACAATCGTAGAACTAGAGTTATAATAGCTTAAATATTATTCTTTGTCATGTAGGCATAAGCCTTATGGGCTAATGTGAATTTGCAAGCGGAGCCCGATCAATGGACTCAAGCCACAGCGACCTAAGTCTCAGGGCATATCAGATTTACTAAGGCGAGGATGTGCAAAATACTTTTTACTTAAAGCAACCAACGTGTCTATCAGGAATCCTGAAGCAATAAGCTTGGCAAAGGCATTCATAGGTGGAATGTACTGGTGCGAGTGAAACAAGTTACAACTGGGTTTTTGTGAGACAACGCCCTTAGAAACTACCATCACCTGTCCCTTGGAACCACTCCCTCGCCACAACTAACCAAGAACATCACTGACAGTCACAGCTAAGCAATGATCAATTCATTGGCAAAATTACTGATATAAGGTAAGTTAAGGAGAAAACACTATTGCAAAATACTACATATCATCCACGACCCAAACCATGGTCATCATGAACAATAAACATACCCACACAGTCCAAAATGTACACCTGCCACAAGCCAATGACGTACTGATTTGACCATTTGGCAGGTATACAAATGGATCCTTTGGATAAAACAAATGCAACAAATGCATAAACTACACACCAGCTACAGCCCAATCAGTCAACTCAGAGAGTTGTTTTCCAGGTTGCCTACTACTACAACCGGCATAGTTGTGACCAATGACAAGAGACGCTAAATCGGCCTAACAATGCAACAAAGAAACTCTATCTGAGGGCCCTATCTTGCACCATGCGCAATTGACTTTCTACACAGACGCATTTATCGTTGCTAGTTTGCACCCGGCGTAAAGCGGATTTTCCCCCACAGCCAACTCATGCCACTACACTTGCGCCTGAGAGGCGTGTCGACAAACAGGAGAGGCGTGTTCCGGCGCAAATGATACATGGTACTATTTTTGTGATCTAAAAAGCAATTGCGCCAATGACCGGAAAATACCTGGTCTAAATGGACTAGCGGATAGCAGAGTTGGTGTTGCTATTTTGACACATGCCATGGCAGGTCGGAACTGCAACATAAGCTTACACACACGCAGGCTATACACAGCACAAACATGTAAACGATTAGCCTGATTGAAATATTATGATGTCAAAGATTGTTCATATGTGTGAAACTGCATAGAAAATGGCGTGGATTTTTTTTCCAAAGGGGCTGCATTAATGAACACTGTAGTATGCTAATGCCATGCGTTAAAATAATAATAATAAAAATAATAAATTCGGGCAAAGTATATCCCAGCCTTCCAAACAAAATCTTGTTTTAGGGGTAATTTATAACGTTCTTTTAAATCAATGCATCTGCAAACGTACAGCAAACACATATTTTCTTGACACAGACATCATGTACAAGGCCATTACTTTTAGGATTGATGAGTATTTGATCGTGAGAAAACATCGTTTTACCGCGAGTGAGTGTTAAAAAGAATGAAGGAATGTGGGTGATGTTTGGCACGCAGTTCAACTATATGTGTGCACCCATCGGTTTAAACACAGGCAAACTATACACATAACGCATAATACAGTCCATGGCAAAGTATATTAATGGGGGACACATGCATATTATGAACACAAGTCGATAACGATAATGTATACAATACTGGTGACAAACAATGTTTGTTAATGTATTGCCGCATATCATTTAATAGTCCCACAGTTGCGGCCACAGGGCCACATATCATGGGTTATGTGTTAAGTTCTCTTTGCTGAAATTTACATGATGACTCAATTGTTTCTGAAGTTGTAGAATAAAACGCTATTCCAGGTTTGAATTAGGCCTATTATTGTAATTGTATTGTAATTATTGTATTGTAATTATTATTAGGCCAGACTGCAAACGCTCTGTCAAAATATCAACTCTTCAAGTTCAAATGCGCTCATGGCTCTTAAAGGGGATGGGAGATGGAACTCTCATTGGTTTATTGAATGTTACACCCAAAACACACCTACGGAATGTACTGGTGCGAGTGAAACAAGTTACAACTGGGTTTTTGTGAGACAACGCCCTTAGAAACTACCATCACCTGTCCCTTGGAACCACTCCCTCGCCACAACTAACCAAGAACATCACTGACAGTCACAGCTAAGCAATGATCAATTCATTGGCAAAATTACTGATATAAGGTAAGTTAAGGAGAAAACACTATTGCAAAATACTACATATCATCCACGACCCAAACCATGGTCATCATGAACAATAAACATACCCACACAGTCCAAAATGTACACCTGCCACAAGCCAATGACGTACTGATTTGACCATTTGGCAGGTATACAAATGGATCCTTTGGATAAAACAAATGCAACAAATGCATAAACTACACACCAGCTACAGCCCAATCAGTCAACTCAGAGAGTTGTTTTCCAGGTTGCCTACTACTACAACCGGCATAGTTGTGACCAATGACAAGAGACGCTAAATCGGCCTAACAATGCAACAAAGAAACTCTATCTGAGGGCCCTATCTTGCACCATGCGCAATTGACTTTCTACACAGACGCATTTATCGTTGCTAGTTTGCACCCGGCGTAAAGCGGATTTTCCCCCACAGCCAACTCATGCCACTACACTTGCGCCTGAGAGGCGTGTCGACAAACAGGAGAGGCGTGTTCCGGCGCAAATGATACATGGTACTATTTTTGTGATCTAAAAAGCAATTGCGCCAATGACCGGAAAATACCTGGTCTAAATGGACTAGCGGATAGCAGAGTTGGTGTTGCTATTTTGACACATGCCATGGCAGGTCGGAACTGCAACATAAGCTTACACACACGCAGGCTATACACAGCACAAACATGTAAACGATTAGCCTGATTGAAATATTATGATGTCAAAGATTGTTCATATGTGTGAAACTGCATAGAAAATGGCGTGGATTTTTTTTCCAAAGGGGCTGCATTAATGAACACTGTAGTATGCTAATGCCATGCGTTAAAATAATAATAATAAAAATAATAAATTCGGGCAAAGTATATCCCAGCCTTCCAAACAAAATCTTGTTTTAGGGGTAATTTATAACGTTCTTTTAAATCAATGCATCTGCAAACGTACAGCAAACACATATTTTCTTGACACAGACATCATGTACAAGGCCATTACTTTTAGGATTGATGAGTATTTGATCGTGAGAAAACATCGTTTTACCGCGAGTGAGTGTTAAAAAGAATGAAGGAATGTGGGTGATGTTTGGCACGCAGTTCAACTATATGTGTGCACCCATCGGTTTAAACACAGGCAAACTATACACATAACGCATAATACAGTCCATGGCAAAGTATATTAATGGGGGACACATGCATATTATGAACACAAGTCGATAACGATAATGTATACAATACTGGTGACAAACAATGTTTGTTAATGTATTGCCGCATATCATTTAATAGTCCCACAGTTGCGGCCACAGGGCCACATATCATGGGTTATGTGTTAAGTTCTCTTTGCTGAAATTTACATGATGACTCAATTGTTTCTGAAGTTGTAGAATAAAACGCTATTCCAGGTTTGAATTAGGCCTATTATTGTAATTGTATTGTAATTATTGTATTGTAATTATTATTAGGCCAGACTGCAAACGCTCTGTCAAAATATCAACTCTTCAAGTTCAAATGCGCTCATGGCTCTTAAAGGGGATGGGAGATGGAACTCTCATTGGTTTATTGAATGTTACACCCAAAACACACCTACGGAATGTACTGGTGCGAGTGAAACAAGTTACAACTGGGTTTTTGTGAGACAACGCCCTTAGAAACTACCATCACCTGTCCCTTGGAACCACTCCCTCGCCACAACTAACCAAGAACATCACTGACAGTCACAGCTAAGCAATGATCAATTCATTGGCAAAATTACTGATATAAGGTAAGTTAAGGAGAAAACACTATTGCAAAATACTACATATCATCCACGACCCAAACCATGGTCATCATGAACAATAAACATACCCACACAGTCCAAAATGTACACCTGCCACAAGCCAATGACGTACTGATTTGACCATTTGGCAGGTATACAAATGGATCCTTTGGATAAAACAAATGCAACAAATGCATAAACTACACACCAGCTACAGCCCAATCAGTCAACTCAGAGAGTTGTTTTCCAGGTTGCCTACTACTACAACCGGCATAGTTGTGACCAATGACAAGAGACGCTAAATCGGCCTAACAATGCAACAAAGAAACTCTATCTGAGGGCCCTATCTTGCACCATGCGCAATTGACTTTCTACACAGACGCATTTATCGTTGCTAGTTTGCACCCGGCGTAAAGCGGATTTTCCCCCACAGCCAACTCATGCCACTACACTTGCGCCTGAGAGGCGTGTCGACAAACAGGAGAGGCGTGTTCCGGCGCAAATGATACATGGTACTATTTTTGTGATCTAAAAAGCAATTGCGCCAATGACCGGAAAATACCTGGTCTAAATGGACTAGCGGATAGCAGAGTTGGTGTTGCTATTTTGACACATGCCATGGCAGGTCGGAACTGCAACATAAGCTTACACACACGCAGGCTATACACAGCACAAACATGTAAACGATTAGCCTGATTGAAATATTATGATGTCAAAGATTGTTCATATGTGTGAAACTGCATAGAAAATGGCGTGGATTTTTTTTCCAAAGGGGCTGCATTAATGAACACTGTAGTATGCTAATGCCATGCGTTAAAATAATAATAATAAAAATAATAAATTCGGGCAAAGTATATCCCAGCCTTCCAAACAAAATCTTGTTTTAGGGGTAATTTATAACGTTCTTTTAAATCAATGCATCTGCAAACGTACAGCAAACACATATTTTCTTGACACAGACATCATGTACAAGGCCATTACTTTTAGGATTGATGAGTATTTGATCGTGAGAAAACATCGTTTTACCGCGAGTGAGTGTTAAAAAGAATGAAGGAATGTGGGTGATGTTTGGCACGCAGTTCAACTATATGTGTGCACCCATCGGTTTAAACACAGGCAAACTATACACATAACGCATAATACAGTCCATGGCAAAGTATATTAATGGGGGACACATGCATATTATGAACACAAGTCGATAACGATAATGTATACAATACTGGTGACAAACAATGTTTGTTAATGTATTGCCGCATATCATTTAATAGTCCCACAGTTGCGGCCACAGGGCCACATATCATGGGCTATGTGTTAAGTTCTCTTTGCTGAAATTTACATGATGACTCAATTGTTTCTGAAGTTGTAGAATAAAACGCTATTCCAGGTTTGAATTAGGCCTATTATTGTAATTGTATTGTAATTATTGTATTGTAATTATTATTAGGCCAGACTGCAAACGCTCTGTCAAAATATCAACTCTTCAAGTTCAAATGCGCTCATGGCTCTTAAAGGGGATGGGAGATGGAACTCTCATTGGTTTATTGAATGTTACACCCAAAACACACCTACGGAATGTACTGGTGCGAGTGAAACAAGTTACAACTGGGTTTTTGTGAGACAACGCCCTTAGAAACTACCATCACCTGTCCCTTGGAACCACTCCCTCGCCACAACTAACCAAGAACATCACTGACAGTCACAGCTAAGCAATGATCAATTCATTGGCAAAATTACTGATATAAGGTAAGTTAAGGAGAAAACACTATTGCAAAATACTACATATCATCCACGACCCAAACCATGGTCATCATGAACAATAAACATACCCACACAGTCCAAAATGTACACCTGCCACAAGCCAATGACGTACTGATTTGACCATTTGGCAGGTATACAAATGGATCCTTTGGATAAAACAAATGCAACAAATGCATAAACTACACACCAGCTACAGCCCAATCAGTCAACTCAGAGAGTTGTTTTCCAGGTTGCCTACTACTACAACCGGCATAGTTGTGACCAATGACAAGAGACGCTAAATCGGCCTAACAATGCAACAAAGAAACTCTATCTGAGGGCCCTATCTTGCACCATGCGCAATTGACTTTCTACACAGACGCATTTATCGTTGCTAGTTTGCACCCGGCGTAAAGCGGATTTTCCCCCACAGCCAACTCATGCCACTACACTTGCGCCTGAGAGGCGTGTCGACAAACAGGAGAGGCGTGTTCCGGCGCAAATGATACATGGTACTATTTTTGTGATCTAAAAAGCAATTGCGCCAATGACCGGAAAATACCTGGTCTAAATGGACTAGCGGATAGCAGAGTTGGTGTTGCTATTTTGACACATGCCATGGCAGGTCGGAACTGCAACATAAGCTTACACACACGCAGGCTATACACAGCACAAACATGTAAACGATTAGCCTGATTGAAATATTATGATGTCAAAGATTGTTCATATGTGTGAAACTGCATAGAAAATGGCGTGGATTTTTTTTCCAAAGGGGCTGCATTAATGAACACTGTAGTATGCTAATGCCATGCGTTAAAATAATAATAATAAAAATAATAAATTCGGGCAAAGTATATCCCAGCCTTCCAAACAAAATCTTGTTTTAGGGGTAATTTATAACGTTCTTTTAAATCAATGCATCTGCAAACGTACAGCAAACACATATTTTCTTGACACAGACATCATGTACAAGGCCATTACTTTTAGGATTGATGAGTATTTGATCGTGAGAAAACATCGTTTTACCGCGAGTGAGTGTTAAAAAGAATGAAGGAATGTGGGTGATGTTTGGCACGCAGTTCAACTATATGTGTGCACCCATCGGTTTAAACACAGGCAAACTATACACATAACGCATAATACAGTCCATGGCAAAGTATATTAATGGGGGACACATGCATATTATGAACACAAGTCGATAACGATAATGTATACAATACTGGTGACAAACAATGTTTGTTAATGTATTGCCGCATATCATTTAATAGTCCCACAGTTGCGGCCACAGGGCCACATATCATGGGTTATGTGTTAAGTTCTCTTTGCTGAAATTTACATGATGACTCAATTGTTTCTGAAGTTGTAGAATAAAACGCTATTCCAGGTTTGAATTAGGCCTATTATTGTAATTGTATTGTAATTATTGTATTGTAATTATTATTAGGCCAGACTGCAAACGCTCTGTCAAAATATCAACTCTTCAAGTTCAAATGCGCTCATGGCTCTTAAAGGGGATGGGAGATGGAACTCTCATTGGTTTATTGAATGTTACACCCAAAACACACCTACGGGTATTCAGACCAACCCATTTTAGATTTGCGTTGGGCGCAAGAGTAATTTATTCGCTGGTATAATAGCAACAGCGCCAGAGATCCGCCCACAAAGGTACTTGCGTTTCGCGTTTCATACTTGCGTTTCAGACCGTTAAAATAGGGCCCAAGAGTGCAACGCCGGCAACAAATGTATGCGACAATAGACTTGAAGTCCAAACAAGCACAGAAATTCAAACATAACCTTCTCAATAAACGCAAAGTGTATAAGAGCCAGGAGTAGCATATTCATGATGACAGGATATAAACTACTCCAGTTACAATCCATAACGAAAGCGAAATGGGTCGCAATGAAATTGTGAAACTTTGGGAAACGCACCGTCCTCCATGGAGCCGGGGACACCCACCAAAATGGCAGTACACTTATAGAAGACCCCTTTAAGAGGAATAAAGGCAAGGCAAATACCTAATACTCATTCTGTGACAACACAGAACATTTCCTGAGCCAGTGTACTGCATTCTCGAAGTTGTCAAAGTGACAGCTGACTGAATGGATTCAGCTCAATAAGAGGTGCTGCCGCTGTGCTAGACATCATCAAGCGGCCCAGTGCGACTTAAGAAACTCTGCAGCCAGGGTCAAGGGAAGCACCTACAAGTCCTCAATGAGGTGAACACCAGGCCATGTGTGGAGACAGCCAGCCCCCTACATAGCCAAAGAGATGAGCTGCTTAAAGAAGTACCTGGACAGACCAGCGGCAGGAACTTGTGTTCTGCTGAAAGTCATCCCAGTGATGGTCAACTATGGTGACCACACCCTGAACACTTACGCAATCCTTCAAGGAAGATCAGAGAGGACCATGATTCTTCCAGCAGCTGTAAAGACACGTGGTCGGCGGGAGAACCCTGAAGACCTTACCTTGCGAACCATACAACAGGACATCCAGACACTCACTCAGACCTGCTGCCTCATCCAAGCGGCCTTACCTTCAGACTGCATTGAGCTGGCAAACCACTCATACCTGATGGAGAACCTCCAGAGAAAGCATGAATAATAATAATTAATTGGCAGGCCACCTGCGAGGCCTCCAAGAACGGGAAACCCCTTGAACTCATTGAGGCCGATCAGCCACATCTCCTCTCCCTGATTGAGCCTGTCAGGGACTGGGGTGGCCACTCCAAGGCCCAGTGAAATCCCCCCCTCCGCCCGCAGCAGTTTTTGTTGATAATAACACCTAATACTCAGACTTTGGAGCTCTTCCAACATGTTGAGAGACTCTGGCTGGTAGACACCCTACCAAACGGTCTCCCCACCGGGAGACCGTTTTCCTTTATAGGCGCGTTGAGAGGAGGAGCGGGCGAATCCGCTGTCAGTGCGTGTGGATCAGTGGAGGCTTCTCCATTGAGGAGAGGGAGGAAGATCCTCCCTAACATTGTTGAGAATAAAAAATGTAGATTGCCCAGACTATTGTAATGAATTAATGCCCTTAAATATGACTACTTTATTGCCTTTGAATATATAATGTTCGTTTCCCTGGGTAAAGGGACATTAGCACCCCCTATCGCCTTTTGACAATTACTTCAGGGAGGAACGTCCTCCCTCCGCCTCCGTTGACTCCCATTCATTTTCCCGAAAGTACTGGCGGCCGGTGGATAACATGGGTTTCAATGGGAGAGAGGAGGAAAGTCCTCCTCTGAGTGGGTGGGACCTTAAGGGGTCTGATTCGCGCAAAAATCTATCCGTCTGCGCTATGAACCAATAAGTAGGATCCCTGGATGTTGAGCAGTGTTGCCAGATTGGTCCGATTTCCCACCCAATTGGGCTACTTTTAACCATGTTAGGCTGGAAGAATTATCATTGGGCGGGAAATCTGCCCAATCTGGCAACGCTGTCGATAACAAACCCGGTCTGCGTTGCCGCGGTGCTCAGTCTGAGAGACGCAGAGCAAGTGAAATCTGCGATAGCGAGATCCTAAATGCACAATGGAAACATTGGAAACGGAGGACATTGTTAACGTCATATTACAAAAAGCATTCCATTCATTCAGTTACAGTGCTAAGTTAGCGACCAAAGAAAGAGGTAGACCACTTCCCAAAATCAAGGTCTCCAGAAGTAATGGCAACGTCAGTGTTGTGAGTATTACATGGTTTGCTAGGTACGCAATGACTTACTGGTAGCATTACAAGCAATTGTAACTGAAAATAAACATAGCTAAATAACTTCAGTCAGTGAGGGCAAAAATAGGCCCAATGATAGGCCCAGATTTTTTTATTTACTTTTACAAATCAATAGTAGGCCTGATTTGACTAATATGCTTTGCATCCTTTCCTTCTCAAATTACAGTGATGCCACTGTGGCTTTGTATACATTTTGTTCACATAACTCCCTCCCTTCTATTTTGTAGTTCACCAAAACACCCTGAAACAACTTGAGTCTCACATTCTTATGCCACCATACACCAACAGTGCAAGCAGGCCAATGGCAACCGAGCGCGCAGTCCTTCCTCCCTCACTTTAAAAACGACCAGCCGCCACTGGTGTGGATGTATCAGTGATACGCAGGTTTATTCAATAAGTGGTAGTGTACCCGCGCACCATTGGCATATATGCGCGCTTGGCTCTGTGTGCGTGTGTGAACGAGAATGACAGGGATCGCTTCAAAGAAATAAAAATAAAAGCAGAATCAATTTGTGGTGCCACACATTGGTCTATGTATGGGAGACACTACTGTAATTGGCACACACTCTCTGGTCCCCGTTTTTGTAAAGGGGAACCAGCAACCCGGTTTGGCACTCCTTTGGCACTGTCCCAGACTCTCACACAATGTTGAATAGGCGTTTCAACCAAGATACCCCCTCCACACGCAGAGCTTTCAGCATTTCTGGCTGGATTTAATCTATCCCTGGGACCTCAGTGACATCCACCACGGGAAATTGAGGACGAACCCCCATCAGCCTCAAACTCTGCCTCCACCAAAGAGGGTGTTTTAGTAGAATTCAGGAGTTCCTCAGAGTGCTCCTTCCAGCGTTCGACTACCTCCTCAGTTGAGGTCAGTCCCATCCTTACTGTACACAGCTTGGATGGTACCCCGTTTCCCCCTCCTGTGGTGCCAGATGGTTTTCCAGAAACACCTTGGTGCCGACCGAAAGTCCTTCTCCATGGTGTCTCCGAACTTCTCTGAGACCCGGTTGCAGCCCTTCGAGGCTGTCAGTACCCTGCAACTGCCTCAGTATTTCATCCGGGATAACATATCGAGGAAGGCCTCTTTCATCAGTCGGACGGATTCCCTGTCCACCGGTGTCTACCACGGTGTCCGAGGATTACCGTCCCTTGGGACACCTAAGACCTTGAGGCCGTAGCTTCAGCAATGGAGGTTTTGAACACCGCCGACTCCGGGTCAATGACCCCGAACCTCCACAGGAATGCCAGAAAAGCTCAGCCGGTGGTGTGAGTTGAAGATCCCTAGGACGGGGGCCTCCTCCAGACGTTCCCAATTCACCTGCACTACCCGTTTGGGCTTACCAGGTTCATCCAGAATCTTGCGAGGGTGGTTAAGAATCTCAGCAGAACTACAGATTCCCCTACTGGAGCCCAATACAGGACTCCATTCAGGGTCTCTAAGGGTGCACTCACACTAGGCCATCTGGCCGTGGCCGTTTTCACACCTAACCGTGCTCAAATCTGCCAGTGTGAGTGTGGCCAGTCTGGCCAGGCCAGGCCAATTTGGCCACTTGGGAGAGGTGTGCTGCTACGGTACGGGCCGCAACGGTACAGATGCTAATGAGCCGACACGCGCACACGCACGGCTACACAACCTGAGCTGGATGACGTATAGTCCATGCGACGACCATGGACATAATAAAGGCGACGAGCCTTCTTTCCCATTAAACGGTAAACATGGCGTCAAGCAGTTCAACTGTTGGTGTGTTCTCTGTGTTGTTGTCCATTGTTGTTAAAACTCTGACTGGCGGCAGACTTTACTATGGTCCATGCAGAGGACGCTTGGTGATGACGTGTTACGACGTGATGACGTATGTACAAGAGCCTACCGTGGCCAGGCCACAGTTGCGACGGCCAACGGCCACGGCTAGATGGCCTAGTGTGAGTGCAGGCCAGAGAACAATGGGGCCAGTTGAGCACGGTTTGGTGTGAAAAGGGCCAACGGCCACGGCCAGATTGCCTAGTGTGAGTGTACCCTAAGAAGGCTGTGCGGTGCATACGCACAAACAACAGTCAAGGGTGTTCCCCCCCCACCATCCTTTGGCGTAGGGAGGCGACCCTTTCATCAACCGGGGTAAACTCCAACACTGCGGTGCTCAGCCGGAGATTTGTGAGTATCCCCAAACCCGCCCAGGGCAACTGCGGAGAAGAATAGATGCCAACGCCTATCCATGATTACGGTTCTAGAGCTGAGAATATGCATAGAGTTAAGCCCCACCAGATATAATTGGAAGCGCTCCACCTCCCTCACAAGCTCCGGTTCCATTCCCCAGTGAGGTGACGTTCCACGTCCCCCAGAGCCAGCTTCTGCCACCCATGTGGCAGCGTACCCGACCCAAGCGGGTCTTCGTGGAGGTGGTGGGCCCACAGGACGGAGAGGGGGGGGGGGTGGCGGGGGGATTGCCACGTCGCTTCTTTAGCCTGTGCCCGGCCGGGCTTCGTGGCAATCCCGGCCACCAGGTGCTCGCCCACGAGCCCTCTGTCCGGGCCAGGCTCCCGTGGGGGCCCTGAGCTTCCTCCTGGCAGGGTCTCTCCTCCCCTGTTTCAATTTTCCTTTTTTTTTTTAACCAATCTTTGTCTGGCCCCTCACCTGAGACAACTTTGCCATGGGAGACCCTACCAGGAGTACAAGATTCCAGACAACACAGCCCTCAGGTTCCCAGGGGCACGCAAACCTCTCCACCACGATAAGGTGATGGTTCCTGGAGAGGAACCGGAAATAATATGTATTTTGTATTGCACAATGTTTTATTGGGGGAAAAGGATCAAACTTTGATCAGGATATTCAGTGTATTGTGGAGTTTCTAACGGTGTAGATGTGAACAGCTGTTTCAATTAGAGATAGTTGTAACAAATAGGGTTGGGGAGTTCAAAGTTTAAAATATTTGCCTACCAGGTAGAGAACAAACGAAAACAATCCATTGTGGGCTAATGTGGCAATGGCTGGAGCAGAACGGTTCTCTGCTTACTGAAAGCAGACACCCTGTCCATCTGGAATCCTGAAGCAATAAGCTTGGCAAAGGCAATCATAGGTGGAATGTACACGTAGCAGTAAAACAAATAGCTAGCATCAAAAGGGATTTTGTGAGACAACACCCTTAGAAACTGCCACCTGCCATGCTTTCGTACCACTCCCTCCTCACAACTAACCAAGATCATCACTGACAGCCAATTATTTCCGCTCCAGTTCAGCGCCAATGTTGTGCCCGTGGCGTCCCGTGCTATGTTCACAGGATCAGAATACGCAGATTTTAGGACCTGTCTCGGTGAGTCGAGAAAATGGAAGAAACCGCTGATTCTGAAATTGTAAGAGACAATCAGAACTTCTCACACAGTAACAATCAAACAAACTCACACACACTCACAATCAGACAAGCTCTCAATCACACAAACTCACACACTAAAGGTACGGCCACACCAAACGCGTTACCTGCGTACCACGCATATAAAATCGGCAATTTTTCCATAGGGAAGCATTGGTTTACGCGCGTATGAGGTGCGTACACGCGTATCATGCGTACCAAGCAACATTTTACTCGCTGTAGGAGCGTATGAGGCGCGTACATATACGCGCGTATATATACGTGAGGAGTTCAAAAAATTGAACTTTTTACGCTCATACGCGCCGCAATAGCCAATCAGCGTTGAGCTTGACCCGACGTCACTGGCAGAGAGTAGTGAGCTTGGACAGAAGCATACGGCCGACATCTTTCTTTATTCTGTGTGGAAATAGTAACATAGTTACGCCATTAAATGCTTTTATGGAAACATTTTTAGCGAGAAATGTGCATTTTACTTTCATAATGTTCGCTCGGTGAATGTGAAGGATGTTTGGTTTGATAGTTATGACGAAGAGGGAACGCTCCGTTCACTTGCATGGACAGAGTCTCTGGTTACTAAGCAACCTCAACGTCTTGGCGGACTATATATCTGCTGATCAACACTACGAATGCTGGAAACACACCAGACACACCATGTGAAGTTATTTAACCCGATTATTGTTATTTATATCCGAGATTATTTAATCTAACCCGATCTAAACTCTATCACCCAAACACGGCGACGTTTGGGTTTCCTACCTCGGACTCCAGAGCAGCCATGTCCATGGCAGCCACGGCCGGCAACTTTCTTTATTCTGAGTGGAAATAGTAACATAGTTGCGCCATTAAATGCGTTTATGGAAACATTTCTAGCGAGAAATGTGCATTTTACTCTCATAATGTTCGCTCGGTGAATGTGAAGGATGTTTGGTTTGATATTTATGACGAAGAGTGAACGCTCCGTTCACTTGCATGGACAGAGTCTCTGATTGCTAAGCAACCTCAACGTCTTGGCGGACTATTTCTCTGCTGATCAACACTACGAATGCTGGAAACACACCAGACACACCATGTGAAGTTATTTAACCCGATTATTGTTATTTATATCCGAGATTATTTAATCTAACCCGATCCAAGCTCTATCATCCATCCAAACACGGCGGCATTTGGGTTTCCTTCCTCGGACTCCTTAATCCAGCGCAGCCACAGGCTGGGGGGGACACAAATTTTTTGACACAAAATGGTCAAGCAACATTTTCGCTGCGTTACGCACGTACATGGTACGCGAGGTACGCGCTTGGTGTGTTCGCACCTTAACAATCACATTGATTCAAACTCACAAACACTCACTATCACAGAGACACTGTTCTTCTTTCAGCCTCTGTAGTTTCATACGTTAAGTGAGTTTGCCATCAGGTTTTGATAATTTTATTTAAAGATTGTATATATTTAATTTTGCAAAGAATTAATTTATTATTGTTTTAGTTCAAGGGTTATTTGTTTTATTTTTAAAGACCTTATTATTAGTTTTTTTAAAAGGATGTTATTTAACATGTCTTTATTTGAACATTGCTGTTTTATATTTTGTTTGTGTCTTTTTGTACCGTTTGTGTTGCTCTGCATATTTAAAAAATAAATCCGGAGTCCTCAGTACTTGAGTGGTCTTTTTACTGCATACTTTTTTACTCTTGAGTAATTATTTTTATGAATACTTTTACTTCTACTTGAGTATTTATAGTCTTAAAGTAACAGTACTTTTACTTGAGTACATTTTTTGGCTACTCTACCCACCTCTGCCCCCATCACCCACCCTCTTACCTGAGCCCTCATCATCATAGCAGAAATCTGAAAACACATGAATGGCCGCAAACAAGCTACGTGGAAAGTATGTCCCAGCCTTTGGACATCACAAAGCGATATTGGTTGAATCTGCGTCATGATGTAAACGATGCGGGTGGCTTCTCTAACTCTGTTGCTCTTCTGCTAGCATTTACATTTTGCACGATATTCAATTGTTTTCTTGTTTCTTGTAAATCCACGCGACGCAATGCAAATAGGTCTGATTTATCAGTCGGAATTTAAAGCCCCAATGGGGTTTTAAGCACTCTTAACTCCCAGCAAGGGCAATAGAGTAAAGCGCAACACACATCTCTCTTGTATTTTTCACTAACTCCAGTAGCAGTAAAGGTTTAATCCACTAAAGACTCAACTTTGCAAGTCATCCGTGAACCATCATATGTGCCGAACCATAGCACTTGATCCAAACGGGCCCTGGGCCAGCTCTGATCTTATACACCCCTTAATGTGCAGTTATGGTACTCATAGACAGCACTGTATGGAACATTGATATTCTGGATGAAGACACTAGAAACAAAGGAAAGCAGGGGAAACCGTTGATGACATCTTATAACATCAATTCCTCAAATCAGCCATCTATTCGGGTGATCATATGTGTTGATACATCATTTAATCTGTCTGTTGGAAAGCCAGGCAACTCCATTGAAAGTGTAAGCCTTCATATCCACATTTCAGGTTTTTCGTGGAGGTGGTTTAATAATATGTATTTTGCATGTTTTATTAGGGGAAATGATCAAAAACCATCAGGAGGATCAGTGTATTCTGGAGTTTCCAACAGTATCGATTGGCACAGCTGTTTCAATTAGCGATAGTTGTAACAAATAGGGTTAGGGTTAGCATATTTAACACTACATTTAACATATTTGCCTGCCAGGTAGAGAACAAACGAAAACAATCCATTGTGGGCTAACGTGGCAATGGCTGGAGCAGACCGGTTCTCTGCTTACTAAAAGCAGACACCCAGTCCATCTGGAATCCTGAAGCAATAAGTTTGGCAAAGGCAATCATAGGTAGAATGTACACAAAGCAGTAAAACAAGTAGCTGGCAACAAAAGGGATTTTGTGCGACAACACCCTTAGAAACTGCCACCTGCCGTGCTATCGTACCACTCCCTCCTCACAACGAACAAAGATCATCACTGACAGCCAATTATCTTTTTAGTCAGGGCCTTCAATTCGAGTAGGAACAAAGGCCACCGACGAAGCTCTTCCATCCTCTCCGGTCTCGGCCCCTCCGCTCCAGAGGTTGCCACGACAGCCCTTCTTTCTTTATTGCCTTTTCTGTGGTTCTGCTCCAGGTGGTTCTCAGGTGTTCTGCCTCTCCTCCTCCTGCCCTGTGGGTTCCACATCAGCGCCCGTTTACTGATTTCTTTCTTTCTTCTGAGTGTATGACCTATCTACTTCCATTTCCTCCTCCGGATTGCATTTCTATTGGGTCTTGTTTGTTGAGTTCCCACAGGTTGGCATTAGAGATGGTGTTGGGCCAGTGTCTTCCCTGGAGGCGTCTGAGGCACCGGGTGATGAAGGTCTGCAGCTTATTGAGTATGGTGGTGGCATCTCGCTGACAGTCACAGCCAGCCAATACTCATCTGAGATTTTGGTCATTATTTTTATTACATACGATCTAGTCTGGCTGAACGGAAGTGGACAGCGTCTATTGCTAAGCGGCCGATTTGGCCGCGATTGCTGGCGTTACCGTATTGTGCTCCCCCTCAAACTCGAAAACTAGGCAGTATCGCGAGTTTTGAAGAGGACTTTGACGGTGCTGTAAAGTTGGCATGTTGGGCTCTTTCCGTGGACACATCTCTGGACAGTATAACATTGTTTTCCAAAGAGACACATGAATAGCAGTTGGTGGTAAATGGCTATAGGCCTACAGACAAGTTTTCGAAATTGTTTGTGGAACTAGACATCCAATCTTGTTTAATTTTAATATAATGTAATTACTGATTACTGACTATCTGATTTCATTACAATGGTAGGACCACAACATAGCCTATTTTGACATTACCTTGGAGACTCCGTCTGGCAGGATTCTCCCCGGGGACGATGCATTTGCGGTCACAACTATCGCCGGTTGGTGTGGATTTGGCGCATCGTTTCACTCTGACAGCGGCATGAGCGTTTGACATTGATTTAACCAATGAACCGATCCGTTCCACTTCACAATAGCTCCTACGGTATTTCTTTAGTAGTGTTCTACAAGAACCACATATAAATGTTAAAACGTTGTCCGTTTTTATAGGTCCCGTGAGCTCCTCAAGGGCCAAAGTGTATGGTGGCTTGAAATCATCGCGACAAAGAATCAAACGATGTTTGTTCTTTTTATCTATAAAATTATCTCCACATAGGCGACATACATCGTTAATGGTTTTTTGTGGCGTTTGGGATTGAGCCATTTCTGACAGCCTCTGAACGTCAAGAAGTTCCGTCAAAATAATTTCCCCCCCGGCACTATTTTGCATGGACAGAACTGCTGCTTCCCGGGCTTAGCCCCGCCCTAGACGATTGTGATTGGTATAAAGAAATAAAAATAGGCCCGCCCAGTTTCCCCACGGATAGACGGCTCGAGGTAGCGTGGCTCCAGACCATTCTACTTGCTGTAGTTTGGTCTGGCTTTGCGAGACTACATACGATCTATTACTCTCCCTGAGGGACGTCTTCAGCCAGCATTTCTATCACGTGTTTTTCAAAGACAAAAAAACACTTGTCTAATGGCTCCGGTTCCGCGCTCCAGTTCCGCGCGCATTGTTTTTCCCATGGCCGTGTCGTGCTATGTTCACAGGATCAGAACACGCAGATTTTAGGATTTGTCTGATTGAGTCGAGAAAATGGAAGAAACCGCTGATTCTGAAATTGTAAGAGACAATCAGAACTTCTCACACAGTAACAATCAAACCAACTCACACACACTCACAATCAGACAAGCTCTCAATCACACAAACTGACACACTAACAATCACACACTCACAATCACATTGACTCAAACTCAAAAACACTCACAATCAGAGAGACACTGATCTTGTTTCAGCCTCTGTAGCTTCATACGTTAAGTGAGTTTGCCAGCAGGTTTTGATAATTTTATTTAATAAAAGTATGCTTTTTTATTAAAGCATACTTTTGCTGGCTACACAGGTGTTGTCATGGCTTTGGAGGCACAGCAAGTTTTTTGTTTACAGTTTGTGATATTTTTTTTGCACTAAGTGCTAGTTTGCACTTCATGTTTTTGTTCCAATTTGTGATATTTTTTGCACTGTTTTTGTTTACAGTTAATTTAAGTGCTTACAGTTTGTGATCAATTTTGCACTAGGTGTTTTTATACTTTTGTTAGGCCTAAGAGGCCAAATGTTTGCACTACTACTGTTCCATTAAGAAACGCAATACTACTGTACCATTAACCCATTCAGGCCTGAGAAGGGATTCTACAGCTTAAGCACTAAAATAAGGGTTACAAAAATGAGTTCCAGTCCTTAAAGAGTTAAGAAAATGTTATTTTGCACAAAATAAATTCTTCAATGTTAATCTGTTTCTTGTGTAGTCTGTATATACTGCAAATATAAAACTGAAGTTAAGGTATGTGTCTTTAGTACATGCTTATTAGATGTGGTTGAAGAATACCTTTTTTTTACTTTTTTACTTGTGACTTGTGATGGTATGAATTATTAAATGGATAGGACTTGCTACAGTAAGTCTAGCACAGTAGTAACACAGTTGTAGTAGTAACACAGTAGTAGCAAATGCATGCGTGTACACATGCGCGCGCTTCGTGCGCGTGCATGTGTCCCTTATTTACATTTCTGATAGTTGCCAACCCTAAACACAGCCCTCAGGTTCCCAGGGACACGCAAACCTCTCCACCACGATAAGGTGATGGTTCCTGGAGAGGAACCGGTAATAATGTGTATTTTGCATTGCACAATGTTTTATTGGGGGAAAAGGATCAAACTTTGATCAGGATATTCAGCGTATTCTGGAGTTTCTAACGGTGTAGATTTGAACAGCTGTTTCGATTAGCGATAGTTGTAACAAATAGGGTTGGGGAGTTCAAAGTTTAAAATATTTGCCTACCAGGTAGAGAACAAACTAAAACAATCCATTTTGGGCTGACGTGGCAATGGCTGGAGCAGACCGGTTCTCTGCTTACTGAAAGCAGACACCCTGTCTATCTGGAATCCTGAAGCAATAAGTTTGGCAAAGGCAATCATAGGTAGAATGTACACTTGGCAGTAAAACAAATAGCTGGCAACAAGAGGGATTTTGTGAGACAACACCCTTAGAAACTGCCACCTGCCGTGCTATCGTACCACTCCCTCCTCACAACTAACAAAGATCATCACTGACAGCCAATTATTTTTTTAGTCAGGCCCTTAAATTCGAGTAGGAACAAAGGCCACCGACAAACTCTTCCATCCTCTCCGGTCTTGGGCCCTCCGCTCCAGAGGTTGCCACGACAGCCCTTCTTTCTTTATTGTCTTTTCTGTGGTTCTATTCCAGGTGGTTCTCCGGTGTTCTGCCTATCCTCCTCCTGCCCTGTGGGTTCCACGTCAGCGCCTGTTTACTGATTTCTTTCTTTCTTCTGAGTTTATGACCTATCTACTTCCATTTCCTCCTCCGGATTGCATTTCTATTGGGTCTTGTTTGTTGAGTTCCCACAGGTTGGCATTAGAGATGGTGTTGGGCCAGTGTCTTCCCTGGAGGCGTCTGAGGCACCGGGTGATGAAGGTCTGCAGCTTATTGAGTATGGTGGTGGGATCTCACTGACAGTCACAGCCAGCCAATACTCATCTGAGATTTTGGTCATTCTTTTTATTACATACGATCTATTACTCTCCCTGAGGGACGTCTTCAGCCAGCATTTCTATCACGTGACTATTTTAACCAAAAAAAACATGACAAAATGATCTTGCCAATCAAATGCAGCCACTTGAGTCAAATGACAAGTGTTTTTCTAAGACAAAAAAACACTTGTCTAATGGCTCCGGTTCCGCGCTCCAGTTCCGCGGCAATGTTGTTCCCATGGCCGTGTCGTGCTATGGTCACAGGATCAGAACACGCAGATTTTAGGAATTGTCTGAGTGAGTCGAGAAAATGGAAGAAACCGCTGATTCTGAAATTGTAGGAGACAATCAGAACTTCTCACACAGTAACAATCAAACAAACTCACACACACTCACAATCAGACAAGCTCTCAATCACACAAACTGACACACTAACAATGACACACTCACAATCACATTGACTCAAACTCAAAAACACTCACAATCAGAGAGACACTGTTCTTGTTTCAGCCTCTGTAGCTTCATACGTTAAGTGAGTTTGCCATCAGGTTTTGATAATTTTATTTAAAAGTTGGTGTATTTAATTTTGCAAAGAATTAATTTATTATTGTTTTAGTTCAAGGGTTATTAGTTTTATTTTTAAAGACCTTATTATTTGTTTAATTTAAAAGGATGTTATTTAACATATCTTTATTTGAACATTGCTGTTTTATATTTTGTTCGTGTCTATTTTGTACCGTTTGTGTTGCTCTGCATATTTAAAAAATAAATCCGGAGAACTCAGTACTTGAGTAGTCTTTTTACTGCATACTCTTTTACTCTTACTTTAATTATTTTTATGAATACTTTTACTTCTACTTGAGTATTTATAGTCTTAAAGTAACAGTACTTTTACTTGAGTACATTTTTCGGCTACTCTATCCACCTCGCCCACCCTCTTACCTGAGCCCTCATCAGCATAGCAGAAATCTGAAAACATATGAATGGCCACGAACACGCAACGTGGAAAGTATGTCCCAGCCTTTGGACATCACCAAGCGATATCGGTTGAATCGGCGTCGTGATGTAAACGATGCGGGTGGCTTCTCTAACTCTGTTGCTCTTCTGCTAGCATTTACATTTTGCACGATATATATTCAATTGTTTTCTTGTTACTGACAGTGTCAATCCACGCGATGCAATGCAAATAGGTCTGATTTATCCGTTGGGATTTAAGGCCCCAAGGGGGTTTTAGGCACGCTTAACTCCCAGCAAGGGCAATAGAGTAAAGCGCAACACGCTTCTCTCTTGTATTTTTCACTGTAACTTGCAGTAGCAGTAACGGTTTAATCCACTAAAGGCTCAACTTTGCAAGTCATCCGTGAACCATCATATGTGCCGAACCAGAGCACTTGATCCAAACGGGCCGCGGAGGTACTGCAGGGGGGTCGCGAAAGTTTGGGTTGATTAGACTTTTTCTTTATATTCCCCCCGCAATTTTTTCCACAAATTGAAATGACTTTAAATACACATTAACATGAATCCAACACACTAGCCGCGTTTACATGGACACTTTTGATCTATCTATGGTATCTATGGCATTTTGGTCTCTCGCGCACACCTGACAAATCTGGACTGGCTGCGACATTTTTATGTATTTGATTTTAATGAAAGCCAAGCAGGAGAGAACTTTTCTCTGCCTGCTCCTTCAATTAAGAAGGACAGCACAGCGACGTCAGTTTGTTGTCCGGTCTTTAAATCTACTCCCTCCTCCGCAAACAATATGTATTATGATGAGAGTGTGCAGCGAAGACTGTTGGGAGAGAGAGAGAGTGCTGTTATGTAAGGGATAATGTACAGAACGCCAGTCAGTCATTATCGGGAAGGGGGGGCAGAAAATGAGCTGAAAGAGGAAGGGAGATGACCACAGCTAACCTCCGGTGGCGGTCTGCTCAGCGGGTTTCTACGGTAACCACCGCTGTGCGTTCAAAGATGGAGAGAGATAGAGCCGTGGTGAGGAGGTGGAGGAGGAGGAGGAGCAGGTGGAGCAGGCGTGGGGGAGAGAGAGAGAAGGCTGGAAGTGATGGAGAGAGGAGGGGAGGAATGGGATGGAAGGCAGGAAAAAGGAAAGAAAAAATTAAATAAAATCCCCCTCCTCTCTCTCTCTCCTTCTTCCGTGGCTCATAAATAGAAGAAATTGTAGAGCAGATAGATGGAGAAGTAGATGAAGAGGCAGAGCGCGGAGAGAGCGAGCAGATGGAACGACAGAGCCCCCCCCAGCAGCGCGATCAGGAAGAAGAAGAACAAAAAACGAAAGAAAAAGGAAAATATTCCGGCGGGTTCCGTGGCGTCCGCGGGGGGTCTGTGGAAGGGAAGGGAGGGGGGGGGTTCTTCAGGCACAAGTCCTTCCCCCTGTCTGTCTGTCTGTCTTTCACCTGTCTGTCCGTCGGTCTGTCTGTCTGTCCACCTGTCTGCCTCTCTAGCATCTGTCCGTGTGTCCGCTCTTCCTCCTCTTCCACGAGGAGAGGCTTCCCATCCAGATGACAAAAACAGAAAGAAGACGTCTCTCTCCCTGTCTCCCTCTTCCTGTCTTTCTTCCTCTCTCTCGCTCTCTCTTTTCCAGTCTTCCTCTCTCTCGCTCTCTCTCTTCCTGTCTTCCTCTATTTCTTCAGGTCTCTCTCTCTCTAACTCTGCCACAGGTGAGACATTGTTGCAGTGAAGCAGACGCTAGCGCTCTGAGGCAGACAAAAAGCCATGGGCTCCAGCTCAACTAGCGATGCCTCCCTCATCACAGAGCATATACTCAACTGGAAGCTCTTGCTCTCTCTCCTGCTCTATCTCTTCTGGTCTCCCTCTCTCTCGCCCATCCCTGAGAGAAGCGGGGGAGACGGGGAGGTGGGCCCACACACCGCATTAGTATTCATTGAGAGCGCGAGGTAGTGGGGGTGAGCTCTAACAAATGGTGAGGTGCCGGTAAGTGAGGCCGGTGACGAGGGAATGGCTCCCCACAGTGGTTGTCAGCGGTAATACAGCTATAAACTCGAACAGCCACATGGGGCTCAGAGTGGACAATTGGTATAGCTCCGCACTTAAATATACACACTCTCTCCCCCTTTCTCCCTCTCCAACACACAAACACAAACACACACACACGCGCGCGCACGCTCACACACACACACACACACACACACACACACACACACACACACACACACACACACACACACACACACACACACACACACACACACACACACACACACACACACACACTTCAGAAGAGCCGCAATTGTTCTATGTCTGCGAGTTAGTGAATAACATAATTATTAAATATTTAACAATTGTTTTACAATCAAACATTTCGATTATATAGTCTGAATCCACTTCGGTGATGAGGCCGAAGTGGATTTTTGATTGTTTAACTTTAGATAATGAAATAACCAAAAACACATTTACTAATCTTTGTTTTGGTCATATTGTAGGCTAATGTATTGATCCCCACCAGGAACCGAGATAGCGTGGCGATTTTGTCAATGCGGCTTTCTTTTGTGATACAACATCGCCTCCATGTGGCCAGTAAACAGGACCACAGACACAATCGACAATTTAAATGCATGCTTTAACCAAGTTTTACAATGTATACGGTCATTGAAGTGTTGGAAAACATTTGTTTTAACTAACCTGGAACGTTACCTGGTACGGATGCAGTTTCTCACCAGCAGTGGGTAACGAGAGCAGGCTGTTCTTTACATGTTTGGAGTTGGTGCATACGAGTTTATTCAACGATAAGTCAGGTTTTTAAAAAATACATTAGGTGGAGCCGTTATTGGCATGATAATCCTTAGTATAATGGATATGATGAACGCTTTCTGTCTTTGTGGCATAGAAACGGCGTCCACTCTTTTGAAGTACTTGAAATGTATTGCAGGAAAACAATGTGATTGTGGTTGACTACAACGCATTGCTAATTATACATTGCCATTAGGCTACTGATCATTGAATAGAATACATGAGTCGCGCTGCCTGAAGGACGATGGACATCGAGTGTTCGGTGGATTGATTTAACTTGTCTGGTGGCTCGATGAGTCGATTTGTTTTGCCTTGTTGCCTATCCAAAAAAGAAAAAAAGCATGTCGGGGTTGTCACCGTCGCTTCGGGTTTTCCGAGGTCTTTTAAAGGAATTACGTGCAATCCATGGGACCACCTACAAGAATACGTTGGCTTATAATTATGTTATTGACCAGTTTCGGAAAAATGGGGTGAGTTGGGCTAAAATGAGACGCTAGCAGACAATATCCTCAGCTCTGCTGTGCCTGCGTACATTACGTTAAAAACGTTGCGCCTTTTAATATCAAACGAGTTTGCTTTCATTAACCATATTACTAATGTTATAGTATGATAATATTTTTTGAAAAACTGAGTTGTAAGTTGATTATGAGAGTTACAGCCGAGCAAGGTGACCCACAGGCTAGATAGCAGAGTACCGAGACAGCCGATCCAGAGCTCTTGTTTTCGTTTACAAGGTTGAGATTAAATTTAAATATCTCAGGGACTTGGCCAAGACATCAGTATCATGCAATTTATAAATAATAACATATATGTATCCATAACAAAACGTGTATATTTTATATATGATGTTATAGTTTTCCAATAAGTAATGTAAAGAATACTGGCAGATCCCTTGGCAGTCCATACAGACACTAACACACATAGACAGAGACATACTGAATAATTAAATTAAGTTAATTTGCTGCTGGGTTTCAGGCCAAGGGGAGTCTATTAGGTGTGTGTGTGTGTGTGTGTGTGTGTGTGTGTGTGTGTGTGTGTGTGTGTGTGTGTGTGTGTGTGTGTGTGTGTGTGTGTGTGTGTGTGTGTGTGTGTGTGTGTGTGTGTGAGAAAAATAGATGGGGGGGGGGGGGGGGAGATGGGGGAGGGAGGGAGATGCCTGTTGAAATGATGTGGTTACGCTGTCAACCATATTACCATGTTTCTGCTTCACGGGAGCAGTGGGTGGGGGGGGGGGGGGAGGGTAGGGGGGAGGTGTGCTGTAGCTCAGATCATCGTGGGAGTTGGCGGATCGCTGGAGGGGATTTCCCCCCATCATCCTGGGTCTGTCAGCCCGATAGGATCTCCACAGCACAACATAACTCACACGGACGTGAGCAGGGCTAGCGTGGGCAGTCGTCGTTTAATGGGCTGGCAGGACGGTGTAGTGCTTATCGTGTGATCCCCGATGTCCAGTGTGCTGCTGGTCGGCCTCCGAGAGCAAGATGATGGCTCACTGTTACCTGCTCCTTGATGGCGTGTACCTGAATTCTTATCTTTCGATTAAAGCATTCGCTAAAGAAGCAAATGGTGTTATGTTATCCCTGTTCATTGTGTTGAAGGGCTTTCTGTGCCGTCTGTGAATCATTCTATCCAGGCACGAATATATATTTAACCATATATACATGGTTAAATATCAAAGCCATTTTTTGTTATAACTTTCGTTTTTAAACTTATCACATATTTGTATCCGTCTTTCACGGCCGCAAGCATATCAGAAAAGCATCCGTGTATACGCAAACTTACCTGGCCACAAAGCTTATTCGTATTCTGTAAAAAATTAGAATTCTAATAAATGACCCGATTGATGATTAGGTCTTGTTCCAGGTGACGGGGGAGAGGCAGTGCCGGGCACGGCAGGAGGCGCTCCACTTGTCCCAGGCGTACCTGTGTCTGCTGAGGTCCACTCGCGAACACCTGGCCCTCCACAAGCTCTACCACGGCAAGGGGGACCGCGGGCTGGCCGAGATGGCCAGCCTGGTGGGGCTTCGGCTGCCCAGCCAGCCCGGAGGCAAGGGCTGGGAGGAGTAGCACCTCCCCCTCTGGGCGTCTTCCAGAACCTTGTGGAACCCTCAAGAACCTTGTAGAACCCAGACACCAAGCCAGAAGCGGGAGCAAACCGGTGGGGGCCAGAGTGGACGAGCTCCAGTCTATAGACCACGTTCGTCATTGTTGTAGTCTTCCTCGTCATCATTTAGTTCCAGTTGATTGTAAATACGAGTTACGCGTCACGTGTTCAAATAAAGTACATTTAAACAGAACTGTGGGATTTTTGTGTCTCATGTTTCATCGTTTCAAGCGCGGGCCGATGTGTTCTTCGGTTATAACGACCACAAACGCACACGAGGGAGAATCAGGGTCAGTAGAAAAGGCAGTGTTTAAGTGCCAATTACAGCCAATATTGTGACCTAAATCAGTGAGACTTGATGATCATGTCATTCTTCCCCCGACTGGGCACTGAGGTGCCAAGATAAGAGGGGGTGAAAAAAGCAGAGCCGGCCTGTCACTCCCGATCAGACCTCCAGAGATCTGGGAAGATCCGCTTGTAGCGCTTCCCCCCCCGACGCTCTCCCCTCGCAGCCCCGCTTGATCTACTCTCCATGCTCCACGTGTCCCCCCCCCCCCCCCCCCCCCCTCTCTGTTCCTCCCTCTGTCCACAGCTCTGTCCCTCTCTCGTTCTATGTCCTCTCTTCCCACATCTGCCCATCCCTCTGTCCCTCTCTCTGTCCATCCTTCTGTCTCTCTCTCCTCCCTCCGTCCCCTGCTCGCCCCATGTCCATCCCTCTGTCCCTCTCTCTGGCCATCCCTCTGTCCCTCTCTCTGTCCATCCCTCTGTCCCTCTCTCCTCCCTCTGTACATCCCTCTGTCCCTCTCTCTGTCCATCCCTCTGTACATCCCTCTGTCCACTGCTCGGTCCTTCCCTCTTCCAGACAGGCCGCTCACGGGTCACTGCTGATGAACGCACCATCTCTCTAGGCCACATACAAACAGGAACGCATACAGGAACACACACACACACACACACACACACACACACACACACACACACACACACACACACACACACACACACACACCTCTCTCAAGCACATTGTCTCTCTCATAAACATGAAGACATAACACACACAAGGGCAGACAGTGTCACACGCAGAGATCGAGAGAATGTGGAATAAAATGTATAAACGTTGTGCTCACCGCTGTTTCACACGCACAGAGACAGACGCGGACGTGACAAAGTGAGAACGTAAGCGGCATGGAAGTGAGGTTCAGAAGTGTTGACTTTTTATAACGCCCCGTCACATACGAGCTTCTTGGAAACACTTCAGATGTTGGCTATTTTGAATGTTCACGATGCGCGCAGCAAGAGCTCGTTAACGAAGCAATTAGCGACAAAGAAGAAGAGGTGACAGCGGTTAACTGAGTCGGAAACAGGAACTAGACGAGTGACATGTCGAAGGGAGGAGGAGGAGGAAGAGGAAGAGGATAAGTGGGAGGAGGGGGAGAAGGAAGAGGATGGGAGGATGAAGAGGACTAAGGGAGGAGAATAAGGGGGAGGAGGAGGAGGGGGAGGAGTCTGCTTCCTGGTCTCCGGTTCAGCAGAGCAGAGAGGAGTCGTGTTCGGAGCATCTCCGTTCAGAGTCAAAAGACCAAAACATAAGAAGACTGAGGGGGGAGCAGGAAAGCTTTGAAGTATTTAAGCAACAAGGAAACTTATTGTAGGCTACTCTTTGTTTTCCGAAGTAATTTTAGTCTGTAAAGAACGATTGAAGAAGGGAATAAGGAGGAGCTGGAGGAGAAGGAGGACCTGACACGGAGCAGAGAGACCCGGGAGTAGACGAGATGTTCGGGATGATCAAGAACTCGCTGTTCGGCACCACAGAGGAGACGGAGTATAAACTGCTGAGCAGCGAGACCAAGGTAAGGACCGGGTCGTCTCTGGGGTCAGAGTTCAGGCACACTTCGCACTCGTGCGCGTGACCTTGCGGCTCGGAGTCCTGCACCCCCATCATTGATTTGATTGACAGGCCGACATTAATTGGTCGCGGCGCGTGCTTCTGTGACAGCGCGCGCTATACAGGTCAAACCACCCCAAGATGCAACACGTAAATTATACACGCGATGGTTAAAATGTGTATTTTCTTAACTTGCACCTTTGTGTAGGTCAGTCTGCGCGTATTAATCAGTGTTTGTGTCCCTATCCCCTGCCCGCGGGTGAAACGTAAAGGCAGATGACGTCACTAATGGCAAGGGCATCGCCGCGTATCTCCGTATGGCTCGCGCCAACCTTGCTCTTTACGTGCTGAGTTAATATTCATGCAAGCGCAATGAGAACGTTCCGGTGACGAGCAATTGGCATTTACAGTCGACGTTTCGGCGCCCATTTGTATGTGTCTGCGTGTGCGTGTGTACTGTAGGTAGGGTTGTCATCACATAAGTGATTCAATGTCATCAATAACTAATGTCTTCTGACATTACTACTGGCTGATCCCCTGGCTGTCAGGACACACACACGCGCACACACACGCACATGCACACACGCACACGCACACACACACACACAGATTGATTAATTAAATTAACTATTAATTTGTTGCTGGGTCTCAGGCCAAGTGGAGTCAATGTGTGTGTGTGTGTGTGTGTCTGTGTAAATCAGAACCACCTGATCTCTTCAGCCACCCTGACACCCAGCACTCTTAATTAAAGCAGACACCCAATACAGGGGGACACAACCACACAGACAACCAAACACACAAGCACGCACACGCACACACACACGTCGAAGACAAAGGATGTGTCTGAGTGGTTGATCACCACGGGCGCCTCACCAGCTGTCTGCCGAGTGCAACCTGCAGTTGGAACTGCGGGGATGATAAAGTACAGTGCGAGGATGACGAGGCTGAGGAGGAAGGTGTTGATTAGGGTGCCAGCCACCCAGGGACAGTGACGGGGATAATTACGTGCTTCAGAAGATGCATAAGTTGGGGTTCCCCACCTGGCAGTGATTACATGGTATTAAGTCGAGGGGTTCCACAGCACCGCTAGAGACACCCTCCCTGGGAGGACAGCCAGAAACAGCTGCCCTGGACAACCGGAGCTCAGACTACTTGGCTCTTTAATCATTCTAGCAGACACTTTCATCCATTGTATCTTAACTCAGCTGAAGCTGCTGTAGGTAAGGTTCAACAGTGGTGAAGAGAGTGCAGAGAGTGCAGGGGAGAAAACGATTTTGAACAGTAACAAACTTCATACCTTACATTTGTCATCCATTGAGAAACCTGTAACCTGTAATTTACAGGAAAGATGATAAGAGAATAGATTCCCTGACTGTTGAGAAATGAGCCAGGAACAATCTTAAAATATAAATGTCCTCATAAAAAGACAGATGCACAGTCAACCAAAACAGATATTCTCACAATACTTTTCACTCAGGAACACCAGATGGAGGGCTGTGGCGTTTTGAACAAATTACACTCTAATAATAGCTCTTAAATCGTACCTACAATACCTTTTAAATATGTAATAAAAGCTCTTGAATATTAACGACGAAGTTTAACCCAATATCATGATCTGTTCATGCACTAGGAACCTTTATCCTTCAATTTCTACTTCTTATGATCCCAGTCTGTCATAATAATGTACTTTAGTCGCCATAACAACCAGAGTAGATGGGGATCAATAGTCAGTATAGTGGGTGGAGTCAGGGTCGTGTACTTCGCCAGTCTCCTGCAAATATGTGCACGACGGTGTGTGTGTGTGTGTGTGTGTGTACGTTGTATGGGTGTGTTTTTGTGTGTTTGTTTGTAAATGTGGTGTGTTTGTGTTGTTATGCAACAGTGTGCATATCCAGACCATAATAATCTTCAGTAAACTTGGCAGCGCTCTGAGCATAAGAAAATGCATAAATATAAATCTACATAAATATGTTTTATCAGCCCCCTCACAGGACAAACACACACACCAATCCCCCTTGACATATAAATTTGCGCACACACAAACGCTGTCCCTCGTCATATAAATACCCGCACAAACATGCAGTCCTTGCCATATAAATACCTTCGCGAACATTACACACATACACACACACACACAGTGTTTTTTGAGTAGGACTTGCATGGCTGCAGGAAGAGAACATGGATGAGTCAGAGGTGATTCATGAAGAACTCTACCTCTCTCTCTCTCCTGCACGTGGGGGGTAGAAGGACAGCAGATGAAGATAATGTATGTTTATGCATGTGCTTAAAGGACTACAAGTCTGGGTTTGGATTGATGCATCCTCTTTAAATCTATTTTTTACAATTTACACAAAAATCAGCCTAGCAGTTAGCATAGCATTGAGGCTACACTGGTGAGCCCAGCAGTGACTCCCTGCCTGTTTCTCCGTTAGGATGGCGTCAGCTACGAGATACGGCGCTACGACGCCGGAAAGTACGCGGCCATTTCGTCTGAGGGCCGCTCGTTCGACCAGGTCACAGCAGAGCTGGTGAGGAAGCTCCTCATGTACATCGGTGGCACCAACGACCAGGGTAAGCTACTCTAATGCATATATATATACATTGTTTATGAATATATATATAAATATACACATGTATATAAATATATATATTTGTATATATATATATGTATGTTTATATGTGTGCATATATATATATATATATATATATATATATATATATATATATATATATATATATATATATATATATATATATACGCACACCACTGTATACTATTAACAGTTGTACCGACTAGTGAACTATGTCTGTGGAATTGATCTGGATGCATTTGCATCTGACCTGTTGAGCACACGTTTTATCAGAAATGCCGCCCAGGAGATAAACAAAATCGCCTTCAAACTACGAGAAACTTCCGGAAGCAGCCGAACGCTGGTATTCGACGTAGAATTAGTCGTAAAGAAAAAAACGACAACACAGAAGCAGAAAGGAACACGGCGCTGTTGTGTTTGTATCCCCCTGAAGCCGAGGCGATGGGAACGGCGGCGCCCATCACCATCACCGTGTTCCCGCGGGACGACGGCGTCATGTCTCGCCGCCTGGTGGTGGGGATCCGGATCCCCATGGCGTACCAGCGCAGCCCGCCGGCGCCCAGCGACAGCGCCATCCGGATCGAGGAGAGGCCCGGCATGACCGTCTACGCCCTGTGAGTCTTCCTCCAGGACTTGGTTCTCCCCCAAGCCCCTTCTCTTTTTTCCTACAGGCGTCATCAACTCTGTTCCTGCGGGAAAGTTGGACCTTTGACGTGGTTTTCTCCCCCGAGCAATGATCCTTTCAGGCCAAACTAACTCCCAAGATTTACAGCTACAGCCACCAAGGATGCACTTCTTGACCCGAGTGACCCCCCACGACCGCCTAACTTGTGCTTCCTGTTTCCAGTCAGTTTGGAGGCTTCGCCGGGGAGACAGAGTACCGGGCCGAGGCGCTCCGACTGACGCGCACGCTGGGGGAGACCGCCCCGTACCAGCGCAAGCAGTACTTCTGCTGCAGCTACGACGTGCCCATCAAACCGTACGGCCGGCGCAACGAGGTGTGGTTCCTGCAAGAGGAGCCGTAGGTTCTTCATCCACCTCAGAACCTCCCGTCCTTTTCCTTCTTCCTGTACCTGACACCTCCCCCACACAACCGACAGTCGTCTGGGCCTGAATGCTGGATGGGTAGAGGGAATATTAAGGTCCTGGAGCTAGTAGGCAGATGTTCTCCACGATGGCCCGTTGATACAGACACCGCCCCCTGGTGGGAGAGTTTAAAACATCTTTGCTGCACCACACTCACACATAAACACCAGTACAGTCAGTGCACCCCCCCCCCCCCCCTCCCCCCAGATGAAATTAGCTTCGGAATCTTCTTAAAATATATTTTTTAATCGTTTTTCTTCAATTATAAAAGGATATGTTAAAGGGTGCAGGTTTGGTAGGGCGGTAGATTTTAGTTGTTCTCTTCGTGGTTCAGACCCTGAAAATCAATCAATAGGCAAACATAAATTAAGTCTGCTGGCTGAGCAGCCGTCCTGGAGAGCGCAGAGCTAAAGGTCGGGTTACCGACTGGACTTAACCCGGTGCAACAGGTCAGATGTTGGGAACTAAATATTTCAGGCTATAGGGGTGAGGTCAGCCCTTAGGTACTGCAGGTCAGAGGGCAGAGTATAGAGTTCACAGAACATCCTGCTCGGCCCGATAACAAGATATGGTCGGCCTGGAAACACTCTGAAACCCACTCTATACCGTTCTAGTTGTTTGTATCAAGTTAACACACGTTTTAGGCTTTTGTATCCATCCTGTCATGTTACATTGCACCACTTGTTTGATAAAAGCACAAATGAGTTCTGCACAAAAACTAAACTGAAAAACTAGGATGTGAGCCATAGCCAGGTGTGAAGATGTTTAGTGTACCGTATATTACTGGCTTCTATGTTTATCAAAATCAAAGCAGTTACTGGTGAATACTTTGTATTGAAAAATGTTATTTATTATAATTCTTATTATGAAATGGTGTTATGGAATACTTTGTAGTGTGTGATTTTCTGTGAAAATATGGAGTGTAGATATTCGTGAGAATATAATAGCCATTTACTTAATAAATATCTAGTTAGTATTAAGAAGTGACTGTTTTTTCTTATATTGTGTTCGTTAAAGATTGTACTCTTTCAAGCCGTTACGCCTATTACATTAAACCAACATCAGTGGAAACTACTATACTTTTATTGTAACTATTAAACATATCCAGTTAAGGAGTTAGAATTACAAACGAGCTATAGGGCATTTGATTCATTCAAGCAAGCCAAGATCCAAAATGGAGTTCCCAGAGCCTCAGTGACCGGCTCCATTAGTTACCTAGAGCGGGCTTTTAAGGGGAATAAGCTAACCACTTTCAGACATCTTCTCACAGGTGGAACACGAGAGATACATAGTACCCCTGAGTGGGGTCATGACAGAGTGTAATTACAGAGTGGACAGTTCTGGTTTCAGCCAGGCTATGCATTCATGAATACAATAGAGGGCACACACAGACACACACACACACACACACAGACAGACACACACTCGCACGCACACACACACACACACACACACACACACACACACACACACGCACACGCGCGCCCGGAGCATGATTGTATAATATCATTTACAATGCTGGTTGTGGTAGTTAGTGTTAATAAGCTTGGGAGTATCTGCTATGAAAGGTGTTAGCATTTTGTTTAAAATACATTCTTCATAATGTCCGCATCACTACAAACTTGCGGATAAAGAAGCTCTCGGCAAAACAACTGAACATTTTCATCGAAAGCTTAAGAACACTTGGAAAATGTCCCACTCAACTTCAAACCTTAATAGACAAATACGGAAAAGATTTGGAATGAATTCCGATACCAAAGTGGAAGGATAAAAGTCAGTCCATTATTTTTGATTCCGGAATATCACTAAAGTCCGCCATGTCTTGGATTGGTCGCACCACAGCAGGTCTGCACTACAGAAGGAGGTCACTGTAGAGGTTCCATGGGAGAGAAAAGTGCAGGAAAACAGCAGACTGCGATTGGTTAGTTATTCTTCTTCTCTGGTGCTCCGGGGTAAGGTGCGTAGGGAGGAGGCTGCTCCTGAAAGAACACAAACCAAAATCCGTGTCTAGTACTCTTAAATCGGTATCTAGTATTCTGAACCAATACCCTGTACTCTCAACCAGTACATAAACACACAATAATGAATAAGCTACTGCCACGAGACATCGAATAATTCAGTCCAACTGATTAAATAGAAAAAAGTGTTAGAGGGAGGAATATTTGTAACAGTGTAGTTGTTGTAGTCGTAATAATAATATAGAGATAGAGAGATAGTTAGATAAAGAGAGAGAGGACTGCGTACCATGGGCATGTAGACCTGGTGGGGATCAGTGGGGTTGTAGTAAGCCCGCCCAGCAGCCTCCATTGCTTTGGGATTACCTAAAATGGAGGGAGAGAGAGAGAGTCAGAGAGAGAGACACAGACAGACAGACAGACAGACAGACAGACAGACAGACAGACAGACAGAGTACTAACCCGGTGTGGGTGAGGGGGCGCTCCAGTTCTGGGGGGGTCCAGGGTAGGCGGGGGGAGGGGCCATGTAGGCGGGAGCAGAGGGGTACACACCTGGAACACACAGGTAGTAATAATAATGATGGATTGAATTTATACAGCGCTTTTCTAGACACTCAGACGCTTTTACAGGGAAGGGGGAACCTCACTAACCACCACCAGTGTGTAGCACCCACTTGGGTGATGCCCGGCAGCCAATCTGCGCCAGAACGCTCACCACACACCAGCTTGAGGTGGAGAGTGAGGGAAATAATGAGTCAGCCAATTATACAGGAGGATGATTAGGGGGCCGGATTGAATGAGCCTGGTTGGGCCAGGACACCGGGGAAACCCCTACTCTTTGCGATCAGTGCCCTGGGAACTTTTATGACCTCAGTGAGTCAGGACCTCGGTTTTACGTCTCGTCCGAAGGACGGCACCTTCCACAGCACAGTGTCCCCGTCTCTGCACTGGGGCAGAGTGAAGGGGCCAGAGGGAAGAGTGCCACCTATAGGCCACTACCCGACACCACTTACCGCACCTGGTATTCCCAGGCGGTCTCCCATCCAGGTACTAACCAGGCCCGATCATGCTTAGCTTCTAAGATCAGACGAGATCGGGCGTGTCCATGGTGGTAAGGCCGTTGTACCATTAACAATAGCACTAGTTACATGATTCTTAATCACACCTGCAGAACCATTAACTACTAGTAAGAATATTGGTAATACCATTAACTATAAACACTACTCTGATTAGCATTGATGCAGGAAGTACCATTAACTATTATGATTTCCAGTAATGCAGGCAGTACCATTAACTACAAGTACAACTTATGATTAGTAGTTGACCAGTTAAAACCTTAACTTACTAGTAATACTAGGATTAGCAGTAATGCAGGTAGTATCGTTAACTGCTGTTACTACTTATGATTAGTAGTAGTATGAGCCATAGGTACTATTATTACTCACACTAGTACTATATAACTCATTATTACCATTGCATTACTTTAGTAGTTACTTTCTACTCTTAGTATGATTTGATTTGACATTAGTTTGGATTCCGTCACGTCCAGTCATGACAATAACCAATGAGGGGCAGTGTACCGGCAGCAGTGGTGGGGAAGGGGTAGCCCATGTTCCCATGGGGCGGAGCCTGGTAGAACCCGTTGGGCTGAGGGGGCGGGGCCTGGTAGAACCCGTTGGGCTGAGGGGGCGGAGCCTGGTAGAACCCGTTGGGCTGTGGCGGCGGAGGTTGGTAGAATCCATTCTGTTGAGGGGGGGGAGGTTGGTAGAACCCGTTGTGCTGCGGCGCTTGGGGGCAGTAGCCTGGGGGAGCGGGGGTGAAGCCGTTCACCCCCCCGGGGGATGGGTAGCCAAACGACGGCCCGCCGGGTTGTGCCGCGGGAGGGCGAGACGCTGAAACACACAGGACGGCAGGGTGTTAGATTAGTGTAGCAGTTTGCCCAAAGGTTCTGGGTACCACCCAGGGCAGCCTAGCCTGTAGGCATCCTAGAGCAAGAGGACCCCTAACGCGACCTGGAGGCCTGTCTCTGTACTGTCCAACCCCTACCTGCTCCTGAATGACCTGTCTCTGCACTGTCTAACCCCTACCTGCTCCTGAATGACCTGTCTCTGTACTGTCTAACCCCTACATGCTCCTGAATGACCCCGTCTCTGTACTGTCTAACCCCTACCTGCTCCTGAATGACCCGTCTCTGTACTGTCTAACCCCTACCTGCTCCTGAATGACCTGTCTCTGGACTGTCTAACCCCTACCTGCTCCTTAATGACCTGTCTCTGTACTATCAAACCCCTAGCTGCTCCTGAATGACCGATTACTGTAATGTCTAACCCCTACCTGCTCCTTAATGACATTTCTCTGTACTGTACAACCCCTATCTGCTCTGATCAGTATTCAATGTAAATCACTGAGTGGCTAAAAAGTAAACAGTAACACCGTGGTTGAAGACACCATGACTTCATTGATAAAATAATCCATTCACTACTTTGTCATTAGGATTTGATCGTCATCGACTCATTACATCATTGAAGCGTCCTCTAGGATCAACTCATTGCTCCCTGACCCAAGACATTGCACTAATTATGTTAAGAAGAACTGGTCAATCAGTATTGAAGTAGTGAAGAAGAGGTGTTGGAGGTCAGCCTAGGAACAGGTCTGGGTCTATGAGGACCAGGACTAACTCTAGACCAGGTCTATGAGGACCAGGACTAACTCTAGACCAGGTCTATGAGGACCAGGACTAACTCTAAACCAGGTCTATGAGGACCAGGACTAACTCTAGACCAGGTCTATGAGGACCAGGACTGACTCTAGACCAGGTCTAGGTCCATGAGGAGCCCTAGGACCAGGTATATGTTGAGGTACCCACCGTTGGTGGCCAGTTTGAAGAGGTGCTGGCCCAGCTCGATGGCTCCCCCGCTGGTGAAAGACATCTTGAAGCTGGCCCTGCCCTCCCAGCCACCTGGTTTTACACACACACACACACACACACACACACACACACACACACACACACACACACACACACACACACACACACACACACACACACACACACACACACACACACACACACACACACACACACACACACACACACACACACACACACACACAAATCAGTGGAATAATAATAATAATATGTTCATTCATAAAAATATTATGTGTAAGAATATTGGATGCCTTAACCCTCCCAGCTCCTTAATGACACATATTTGAAAATAGCGTCTGCTTAATGAATATAGAGTATATCAATTAAATAAAGAGAAGGGAGGTGGAGCAAGGAGTGAGGAGGAGTGAGGAGGAGTGAGGAGGAGTGAGGAGGAGTGAGGAGGAGTGAGGAGGCAGGGAGGATTGAGGAGGAGGGGAGGATTGAGGAGGCGGGGAGAGGACTCACCGCCGGGTTCAGCCGACACGGTCCCCTTGATGAAGTTGGCAGCGAAGACGGGCTGCTCTATGCTGCAGCCCTTCATCAGGTAGTAGGGGAACATGCAGGAGCCCAGGCAGTCCTTGTTGCTGGACACAAACACCAGCTGGAAGGAAGACAGGGGGCTCGTGTTTACATACCCTGTATTTACACCCACTTCTTCAAGTGGGGCTTTTGAGATTATATCCAGGGCGTGAACGAAAAAATATATCAGTAAATAAATTGAAACCTAGAAAAAAAAAAAGTTGTATTCACATAAAAAATAATATAATGCTTGCATCATTTGCGACACAAGGTACATTTCACCAACGTGCACTTAGGTAGTCTAATTGTTGCGTGTAATCTTGCATATTTGACAAACTGGACAGGCTTATTATTGCATTACAAGGTGAAAGCACAAGCGTCTTGTGGCTGAATTATAAACTGTACACATTCATGAGGTGGATCTGAACCAGACTTGTCGGCCTGTGGGCCGAATCCGGCCCAATACCTCATTTATAAAAAAAAATAATAATACTTCTCCCACAATGCAACCCGTGAAATTATGGCATCCTGCCGCTTGATTGCAGTGTTTCCAAATCTGCGTTTATCTTTAAGAGTTTACTTACAAGTGAGAGTTGAAAAGATCTACAAATAATCCCAAAATGTCCTAGAGAGAAATGTATACAGAGGGAAGGCAATATAATGAAAGATGGGGAAGCGAATACATAGGGTTCTTTGTGCTTCAAGGAGAAAAACAGGTATTTTTCTGTGCTACGAGGCAGTGTCAGTGAAATAGGAATACAATGAACACAGAGCCAAGTATTCTAAATTTAGCCTCAGTGAAAAACTGTCCAAGAATTAACAGGCAGACTGCAATCACAGCAGAATACGTCTACAAAAGCTACAGCCCAAAATGATGCAGCAGTGAAAGCTAGCTTTATTGTCGCTGCAAAAAAATCCCTCGAGCTACCAAGCTTACATAAATTTTTTTAATTCATGTAATTGCATGTACAATATTTGTACACTTGAATAAATAATAATCAAATGCAGACAGTCATTTAACAATATGTTAAAGAATAGTTACACATTTTATATAGTCTTACAGTTTCAACCGGCCCTTTGAGAGCAACTATAATGCTGATGTGGCCCGGGACCAGGGCTGTACGCTTAGCTTTTTCACTAGGAGCACAGGTGCTCCTAAATGAAAAAATTTAGGAGCACAGAAAAGATTTAGGAGCACTATGAAATTTTTTAAATAACACAATTTTATTATTAACAGTCAAATCAGTAACACACATTAAACATATACCACAGTGCCATCATAAGGCCTACTGCAATTAAACGCAGAGAATATCTCTGTCCCACAATTTTTTGTAGTCAGGTCGCCTGGCACGCTTGGCTGAGTCGCATCATGTAACTGTCTCTGCAGGTGATGTGCCGCTTGGAGTGGTTGTGTTTTGTTACACCATCTTTTTTTAAATGGGGGTTTCCAGTCACAAATGCTGAATTACCTGCCTGCTTCTGCCCTTTGCAATACTTACAGAACATGAGGTTGTTCTCAAACTCTAGCCAAGGGAAGAGTTTTATCCAATCAGATTTAAACTTGTAAACCTTGCTAGCACTGTCGGTGCTAACGCTAGCTGTTGCCATCTCCTCTGGCTCGACACTGTCAGTCCCAGATTCCACATTTTCTCTCACATTTCTCTCACCGATGTCCTCTCCCTTCTTGGTTCCACCACTTTGATTTTTTCGAAAATACGACTCGATGCTCTTCATTTTTCAAACGTTCCCGCTACGATCGAGTATCCCGACTACGACTGATAACAATGCGCATGTTCACACCGAGATCACCCCGCCCAGCTTGCGCCGCGTCTACTGCATCTACCTGCCGCCAGACTCCGCGGTAGACAGAAGCGGTACCGCTGGAGAAACTACTTCCCCTCTTGTACACACACACCGCAAAAGTTGAAAAAATATAAACTTCCATGGGCCGGTGAATCGCCGTGTCGCGCCGCCTGGTGTGGACTACCGAGCCGCTCGGGGATGGCCGGGCGACGCGTATTGACATTCAATGTAAAGTCGCCGCAACGAGCTGGGCGACGTGATCGCGTGTCATCATGAGAGTTCTGTGTTTTCCAGGTGTGAAAATGTCGATTTGTATAGGCTAGAGATGCGAGAAAATTGTACTCTACTTTGATCCACTTTGTATGAATTTATTTTAGGATCAAAAAGCTAATGAAAGGGTTGAAATCCTGCTCGCACCCGTGCGCCCTTTTTATTTTTTCTACTCGCACAATCTATTTTTAGGCGCATATGCGAGTAAAATGCTCGCACTGTACAGCCCTGCCCGGGACGAAAATTTGTTTGAAATCCCTGATCTAAACGTTGGACTGCACGAATGAATGGAGGAAGTTTAAATTATGGAGGATTGTTAACACTGGGAAGACATTCACCACCCATCTCCAAGCTCTTCAGGTACACTTTAACAAGTATTTCCCCAAGAGTAAACAGCCGCAGAACAATATGACTGGGATACGATTACCTTTCTCGACACTGACATACATGAAAAACGTACATGCAGAAGACACAATACAGCGACTAAACGGGGAAGATCACCTTTCTTAGTAGACCGTTTCCCATCATCTCATAAGGTGAGTTTAACTTTACTTATATAGGCCTACTTTCACTATCATAAACAAGCAAATTTTAGGATTATGGCTAACAGGCTGTTGCGTTCTTTATAATATCAAAGTGTGGTGTCCATGAATAGGCTTATTACTGTGTGTGCACGCAAACGTTTTCATGGGACAACAACCTCCAGATATCTCTGATTTTTGGGGGGTCAGTTTGGGAACCCCTGCTGTAGATTGTGAGTTATGAGTGTTAAGGGCTGATTACGGTGATCCCACATTCAAGCAACGCAAGGGGGTTAAGGACCCCTTACGTCCTTGCGGACCCGCCTTGTTTCCGCTGCAAGGGTCTGACGCGCGCCTTCCAAAAATGTTAACCTTCCCACGCAGCAGCAAGGGCTGTGACTGGTCCGCTTACTAAAACCCGACGCAGAACCATTAAGGTTCACGACTGCGTCATTGTGTTGCGTGAACGTGGGCCCATAATCAGCCCTTTAGCGTTAGTCGAAGTTGTGAGTTGTGGGAGTTAATGAGAGTAAGAGCTAGCATACACTGTAAGAAGTTAATGAGAGAGTAAGCATTGCCTTTAATGAGTTGATGATAGTTACCTTTAGCATACCCTGTAGTGAGTTAATGAGTTAGCTTACCCTGTATGGTGTGAGGTAAACAGAACCCTTCTTGGTCCCCTTGAGGAGATCAGTCTTACTGCTGACATCACTGAAGGAGAGCTCCACATTCTTACACTCTCTCAGAACACTGATTAGGAGGAGAGGAGAGGAGGCAAAGAAAAGGGAGAGGACAGGGAGGCGGAGTTTTACTTCATGTTTAATTTGATGTAGCCTATATAAAGTCACTAAAGGCAACAAAAGAAAGAAAACGGGAAGCTATTACGAGTGGCTTTTTGTGTGTGTGCGTGTGCGTGTGTGTGTGTGATGACAACATGTCACCAACCCGTTGCCCAACATGTACATCATGTTAGTTAAGTCTCGTTTCCACAACATCCCCACCACCATCCACACACTAAACGTAACGTGATGTTATACATCCGCTCATGGACTCTCTTGTTCCATGTTGTGACGTGGATGGCCTCCCAATGACAACTAGCGGTAGCATGAAGCTAACCTCACAGCAGTTTATATCACAGGTTTATACGACATGTAAGACTGGCAGGAAGCTGGTCAAAAGTTAACCGCTATCCCGGCTGAGCAGGAAACCGTCCTGTCGTCCACCTACCTCTCTCCGTTGTGTACTAGAACTCCGCCGTTCTGCGAGTGGTTTCGATTCAGCGACATGTTGTTTACTGCGGCGCTCCTTCTCGTTACCGAAACACCGTCAACACCCTGACGTCACCACGTCAGCTGTTTCCCCGTCTCGTGACGCGTTCGGTAACGTCCTGAAAGTAGGTCAAAACGAGACAAGTTAACCCATTGCTGTTTTGAAGTATTGCGTTATCATTGCAAATTAAATGCTCTGCTGTCCATGCTTCTTTTCTTTTTTAGTTGGTGTTAATGTATGCGGGAAAAATATGAATTTTCACTGAGAAACATTTATATTGGTCATTTCGTTTGTTCTGTGGTTGCTCAATATGTCATCTCATTAACATAATGACATTGGGAAATTACGATGTTGTCCAGGTTATATCCGACGTGGCTCGCCCTTGGGGAGAGAGAACCACACACAATTATGCAAATATTGTATTTTCTCTATGCCTCAAGATAGGTTAACACACACGCATTCATTTTATTAAAATATGACCTTTAGTTAATTTCTTGACTGGTTTAACCTCAATAAGGAGAGAATATGTAATAAAACATTCAATTGACCAACGGAAACATGGTATCCGGTGCATGAGCCTTCAACCAATTAACGCTAATTGACATCCTCACGTGACTACTGCTTTAAGTAAAAACTGGAGAAATAGAAAAGCATCTTATAAATTCTAAAACTAAAACATATACAAAATGAAATGCTGTTCAGTACAAATGTCAGTGCTACTGTTGACTGTGGGCGGCTGGTGTGTATCCCTCCACGACCAGGCGACCAGGGAAGCTCTCCCTAAGGTCGCCTGCCTACGCCGAAGGATCCGGGCTGTATTTGGACATCTGGTCCGGACTAACTTGCAGGTGAAAGGTAAACACAACCGTTTCACTCACAAACAGGACGTTGTTAAGTAGATCTAGGGATGAAATGGTAGGCCTAATGAGAATGTTGAGCTTTAGGATGTATTAAACACTGACCAGAATAAAGCCATAGGTCGGAACAAAATAATTACAAACCTGTCCTCCTTCCAGACAGTTCAGGGGCCAAAATCCCGGTTCCCGAGGCAGAGGGGCCCTGCGGGGTCCGAAAGTGGAGAGAGAAACACGGTCGCGTGTCCTTCTACAGCCAGTACGACAGCTGCTATGTCCAGATCCAGGTAACGTGTGTGCCTAACTGATCTTGAGTGCGCGTGATTAACCGAGGGTTTGCTGGTTTACTAGGCATGTGCGTGTGTGCGTGCGTGCGTGCGTGCGTGCGTGCGTGTGTGTGTGTGTGTGTGTGTGTATCTAGGGTAGCTCGTTTCTCGTCCCGCTCGCGGTGCAGCTGGAGGGAGATGACCGCTGGATCGGTGTCAACATCAGCTGCCCGCGGACCAAGAGGCACGCGGCCTCCCCCCAGCCCACACCCACGAGTGAGTCGAGCAGCAATTTGCAAGAATCTGAATGCAAATATTACATAATCATTTTAATGTTTCTATAATTTAGCCCGCTGTCTCTGATTGTAACCTTAACCTCACTTTAAAAAAATCGATTTTCGTTTCATTATTTCAAATTATTTGATTCAAATGCACATGACCGCACTCAAAATGTGTGGACTTCTTTTTAACTATCAATGTTTGGAGCATCTTGTATCCGTTTCCAGTGTTACCTGGGAGCTGTGACCTGGACCCTGCTATACGCATGCCCTGTGGCCCCCTGGCAGTTTCCATGGAAACCTGTGGTTTTCTGGGATGCTGCTTTAATTCCCAAGAGGATGTTTGCTACTACAGACTCAATGGTTAGAGACTTGTGTACCCATGATGCAACAGAAGCCTTCAAATTGGGTTGCATTCAGGTATCTAATTAAAGTTGAACCTATACAGTTTAACAGAAGCCTAATTTGTAGGCGTTGGGTTGGATATGGTTGATGTGGTTAAGCCTATTACCTATATAAATGTTAAGACAAGAGTAAGAAACTGGAGGAAAGCAGTGCATCATGGGGGATTGTAAAGGTCTGTAGTAGTACGTTTGGGTCGAGGGGTGTTGTAATTGATGACAGACCTGTTCTCTTACGTGAATCTGGAAGAACGCTCGTTTAAGAGTAGACCATCTGAACCTGCATCTCCATCAACTGCCACAGCCTGTTCCGTGGACGGCCATTTTGTGTTCTCGGTGGAGGCGACGGACACGATGCCTCGGCTGGACCCCCGCACCCTGTGGGTCAGGGGTCATCCAGACTGCCTGCCCGCCGTGGCGACAGAAGACGTCGCCATCTTCAAGATCCCTACGACAGCATGTGGCGCCGGGATGAGGGTGAGGAGCGCCACTCCCCCGCCCCCACTGTCGGCTCCTTTCATGTTGCCCTTGGTTACCCTTGCATGTCCCCATGACAACACGCTACTATTTGTTTTGTTTTAGTCCAAGGGAGACGTGCTGATCTACGAGGTGGCGGTGGAGTCACAGCAGACCGACCGTTCCCCTTTCAGGTGGGTAACCATGGTGATGCTGAATGTACCTGGTTAACAACACACCAGTACCTGGGAGGTAACCATGGTGATGCTGATTGTACCTGGTAAACAACACACCAGTACCTTGGAGGTCACGAGGGTGATGGTGCTTTCGCTCGATAACGCCACATCCTTACTAGCTAGGTAACCATGGTGATGTCGATAGTTGACACCCCACCTGTGCCAGGCAGGTGGTTGAGCCCCAGGTGTGTTGTCTCCAGTCTGCAGGTGCAATGTGAGTATCCTGCCGCTGAGCCTGCGGCCACTTTGCGTTCCAAGAGCATCATCGTCCACCCTACACCAACGGTCGCAATGGGAACCATCGGAGTCCAGATGAGGATCGCCACAGGTACGCTCTGTCTGAAGACCCTGTAGTCCAGCCGCGTTGAGTTGTGTTCATGTGTTTTCTTTGTGTGGTGTCCCCTCTCCAGACTCCTCCTTCTCCTCCTTCATCAGCGCCGACCAGCTTCCCGCGGCGTTCCAGCTGCGCTCTCCCATCTATGTGGAGGTGTCCATCCGGCAGCCGGCGCCTGAGCCGGGCCTGTCGCTGCGGGTCCGGGACTGCTTTGCCTACCCCACCTCCCGAACCTCCGTCTGGAGGCTGCTCTACGACGGGTCAGCCGCCCTGTCAGTCATAATGAGGCGGGACTTCCTCCGTCCTGAAGGGAAAACGTTTGGGATACAAGATGGAAAACAGGAGATTACCCTCGAGGAATAATAAAAATAGAATATGAAGGAATAGGATTGGGGCGTATACACTTCAAACCAGCCAACCAACCAATCAAACATTTGGCATTTGATTGCTCTGGAAATGGCTGCAGGCAGAAGGACCTCACACTACTGTCAATCAAATTGCATTGAAAATCGGAAATGCTGGTATCTGTCCGGTTCTCTCCCTTTTTGCCTTTCTCTCCTGGTCTTGATTCTCTTACCTCCTGGTCCAACTCCGGCTGGTCTTGACTCCTTGTCTCCACTCCTGGTCTCTCTCTCTCCAGGTGTCCAAACCTTCTGGACCCTCTGAGGAGCTCCACCCCAGTGGACTCCCAGGGGGGAGCCGGCACTCCCTCACAGGTCCGGAGGTTCGACGTCAAGACGTTCGCCTTTCTCGACCCCCAGACTGGCAAGCCAAGCGAGGAGGAGGTACAGGAGAACTCCTAACATTTGCTCCACCTGCCTACTGCAAAGATTACCCTCGAGGCCCAACTTTGGTGTTAATATGCAAGCACCAATCTACATTAGCTAAAGTTCATGTACTAGATTGGTTATGAAAAACGGGGGGGGGAAAAGTAACTTTTGCCACCGTAGGGACAGAGCCAGGAAGGCCATTTCCCATGATGCATTAGAAACAACACTGTCTGGGTAAAAGATAGTCTAGTATATAATGGATTTGAATTATGGTCTTGTATTGTGTTAGAGTTGTATAAAATACTGCAGTTTAGGACTCTGAATCATTTAAACATGGTATCGGTGAGTACTCATCTTCTATGTACCAATACCTCCTGTTCTCTGTATTGCCCTCAGATTTACTTCTACTGCTGGGTAGAAATTTGCACAGTGGCAGCTGAGTGTGCACAGCCATGCACCATCGTCTGTGAGTCTCTTAACTCTTCCTCAGACAAAGAAACCTATGAGCCTTTACTCATGCACCCATCTCTTACCTCAGCCACGCCTCGACAAAACACCTTACCTTAAACATCCCCGGTCTCAACTCTGTCCTTGAACTGATCTAAAACACAATGAACACCAACCTCAACTAACACTGATCATTTCAAAACTACCGAAATACCGTATAAGTGGTTAACCAGAAAGTTCCAGATGGAACTGGTCCATCTAATGGTAACGGGTTATGTTCCCCTAGCCTCTGAGGCCAGACAGAGGAGGAGAAGGGAGGTCTGGTCCGACTTGGCCCAGCTGGTCTCGCTGGGACCACTGCGGTTGGGACGCAGTGACGTCGACCCTGAACCCTATGTACCCATCAGAACAAAAGTAAGACCATTAAAGCCTGTACCCATCTGAGAAGCATGACACATGGAATATATAGAGCAGTACATATCGGCGTCTGTGCTGCTTTCTGGGATAGCAGCTGTGTTTGAACACTAACGCCCAGTCGCTTGTTGCTCAACTCAATTGTTGGCACACTAGGTTTTCAAGCAGGAAGTGTTGTCACTTTGCATGACAGGCTTGATTGGAATAATTTGTGTTTAGTATTCTTTGTCATGCATTGCATTCAATTAACTTTGAGTGGTCACTGGTGACTTATGAAAGCGCTGGACAACTGCTTGTGATTTGTTCAGACCAAACTGTTGTTCACGCAAAGTTGAACAGACGCTGCTGATTTCCAGATACGGTCTTCCTGTCACTTCTGTATTCCCTGTGAAAGCCAGGTAAAGTGTGTCTGTGTTTGGTCCCCCAGTGTTCCAGGTGACCTACAGTCTAGGAGTTGCGGGGGGAGTCCTGCTGGTGGTTCCACAGAACACAGAACCCACACAAACCCCTAATTAAAGATGTTATACCAATGTTGATTCACTGCTCATTTTATTTCATCGCTTTCCACGACTTGGTACTCAGTCGACATACAAAAACATTGCGTTGTTCCACACACAGTCATTCATGAACTCATAGAATACTACTCGGAGCCCAGGCGTGTGGCGCGAGCTCCTGCTCTACTAGTAGGGTCTGAATTTCCTCTGTGCCCTCAGCAGCGATATCCTCTGTTTATCTTCCTCAAACTTTTGCCTCAGATCAGCAATATCTGAAAGAGAAGAAAGTTAAAATGTACACCTCAAACCACCAATATCTAATAAATAACATCCTAATACCATTATTCCAACAATGCATTCTGCCCGGCAACAAGACTCACGTTCTTTCTGTGTGTTCCTGTGCTGCCAAGTGTAGAAGTTCATCAGCTCCTTCCTCTTCTTCTTCCTGATCTCCTTCTGCAGAGACTTCTGATTGGCTGCCTCACTGTGGGGGCGGGCCTTGGTGCCCTTGTTTCCTCTCGTGACCTTCACCCAACCCTCCTCATCCTCTTTCTGTTCCTCTGCCTCCTCCTCCTGCTTCTTTGCTTTCTGGAGAAAGGAAGGCAGTGATTGGACAGATGTTGGGCGTTCTGAGAGACTGCGTTCCCAATCACGGCACAGAGACGTAGGATGTGTTTTGGATTTGCACACACATCAAAAGTCGGAGCCATGGTACCTGCAGTTTGAATGCATATCCGCTGAACACTCAACAATATTATGGTGGCGCAGCATGCCTTGTTTACAACGGTGCACCTGTTAGTATTTCCACAAGACGCTATATGGAGGGGATGAAAACTGTTCTGGATTTGGCCTACAGACTCATCCTTTCTTACAGTTGTCAGGATGAGGAAGCTTCTTTCTGCTAGTACGAGGTTTCTGTTAATGACACTTAACTTTTCATTATTAATAAGAATGTAGATTACCTGGATAAGTTATTTTTAACCTACTTTTACGATCCTATGTACACTACCCTAGTGAACCTATTAGGGATGGGCGTGAGGAATCGATTACTCGAGTACTCCTCGTTACAAATGAACTCGGTTGGTGGACAGGCAAACTTGAGTTTGCATATACACACAAACAAAGTTTTCTGAAGCAAATTTACCAATTTTCTGTCGGCGCCACTAACGCATGCCGTGGCCACAAAGCAAATGAAATGTATCCATTTCTGTGTGGCGCGTTCCGTACCGTGTGCAGGCACGCCAGAATTCAAAAAGTTAAGAGATTGCGGTTAAAGCAAAGCGCAACGAAGAATTGAAATACTTTAAAGAAATAGGAGATCATAAGGTGAAATGTAAAATATGTCAAGCGAAATCGAGCTACCAGAAAGTACTATGCGGCAAATACTCCTGAAACACAACGGTGAGTTCGGGAAATCAGGCCCGCAGCAGCCAAGTGTGTCTGCTATTTTCACCGCCGCAAGACGCAGCTAAAATCCCGGCCGTGTAGAGAAGATCACAACGCTGAGTATTTCCATAGTCCATTTGCTGCCGTTTTATTTGCAGCTTTAAATTATTTGCAATGGTTAGGCTACTTGTTTCGTTTTTATTTATTTTTTAACTGTTACAGGCCTTGGTTCGACGTGATTTAAATTGTGAGACGCATATTTATTTTTGTAAGGAAAATGTGTTTTGAACGTTTGCAAAAATAAATAATGAATACTCTGATAACTGACTTTGATGGAGAATAAGCATTACATGTTTGGTTGGTAATATTGCCGTTCATCATCAGGCCTATTCCTGCTGCAGATGCGTTGCATTCTAAAAATAGATTTGATTAAACGAGTACTCGATTGATCCTCGAGGACTGGAATTCCTTCGATCACTCGAGTTTGGAATTTACTACTCGTGCCCATCCCTAGAACCTATGTACACTATCATTTCATGTAATAACTCAATGATATGACGACAGGGTGGAGAGTCCTCACCTCCTCCTTCCTCAAGTCGTAGTCAGTCATGAACGCATCGACGGTCTCCTGGAGCTTCTCTGGCAGGATGATTGACTTGCGGTACTGATTGGCCCATTCTGGAAACAACAGCTCAATGAGTTTGTACTGGGTAGTCTGGGGGTAGTTTCAGCAGTCTACCTGTAGGCATCCTAGAACAAAATGCCGGAAGCCCTACCTGCAGACCTGTGGTGTAAGGTGTTAAGCCATCCCGTTTCGTTGTTGCAAATGTAACATTGGTGTCCAATTCATGTTTTTATAATATTATACACGATGGAATGCCTTTTTCTTTTTAGGCTCAATTTTAAAAAGAATAATTTCATACAAAAGTGGTGTAAAAAGACGAGACCATTGCCATCTAGAAAGCTAAATAATTAATTTACACTGTTCCTCTAAAACCGAATTAATGAGCATTTAACCAATATAAAATCGTATATCATGGCACCAATTAACAATATATATATTGGGTTGAGTAAATGCCTTATATTCAAATATGATGCACATTTTTTACAATATTGCGGTGTAGTTCTGCCAAAGTGTTGTAGCCGTAACCAAGCAGAAGCCGTTAATCAACTGCTGTTGGCAGGTACAATGTCAAACACTGTACCGTCTCTTTAAAATAAGGATGTATTAAATATTGGAAAACTACAATGTAATGTAAAGAGTTGATCCAGATGATCAAGAGTTCAGAAATGTCAGAAAAAGTATATAAAATATTAAATTGTTTCTCAAAATATATAAAAAGATCCTTCATGTTATGAGGTAAAGTGGGATATAGCGTTGACTTACTCTGCAAACCGGTTGTGACGGGTTGCTTCTCTGTGCTGATGACCAGGGGGAAATTGTGAGGGTGAGATTTAGCCAACTGGATGCTCTTTGCTTTTCGAAACACAATGTAAGCCACTTTAAAGCCCTGCAAACAACCAGAGACAATATTGAGTGAACTGAAAACGAATACAACTGACAATATACTATCCAAATTACAGATAGACGCACCTACCTGTTTCTCTGCTGGTTTGAAGATGTTTGATAGCTTGATCTCAGGAACCGATGCAGTACCGGGTCGGTCGCTGAGCTCTACGGACACGACGGCGCCAAACCGAGAGAAGATCTGACTCACCACGGCCTGGAACACACACACACACACACACACACACACACACACACACACACACACACACACACACACACACACACACACACACACACACACACACACACACACACACACACACACACACACACACACACACACCTTAGCTCAGAGCTCCATAGATAGATGTATGACTAAAACGTCGTACCAAGTAACCAACAGACATAATATGGCGGAAGACAATATAACGGAAAAGGTTGAAGTTGATGAGACAAAATAAGAAAGAATAAGCAATGGATACATATTCAGAACACCAACTTATTAAGATGATCTAACTCATTAAACCACATTACAGCATCTCTATTAGAATTATTGAACCCTCATCACAGCATGTTTTTCATTGTTAGACGGTAACAAACAGACCTGTGAGCAGTACGGAGGAACGTTGAGGACGAACAGAGTCTTGTCCAGCGGTCGGTGTGTTTTGGTCTGTACTCGCACCCGGTGCTCCTTCACATATAACTTGTGTTGTGTATCCGACCCTGCGCTGAATTTTAAGGACAGGACTGAAGAAAACAATACAAATTGACATCCGTAACAATTTCATATTCCGCCTATGAAGAATAATCTCTTGAATAGTTTTTAAAAACCAATCCTTAAAAGTAAGGTATCTGCTGGCAGGGATGATGCTCGCTGCCACGGAAATATCACGGCATTTCATATGTTTAATGTTATTTCAGTTATTACAAGTTATAAGATGAGGTCAATGTGAATGTTATGAAGTTATTACCTGCAAATCCACCAGGAATAATACAAGCATTGCCAGCGTCGTGTTTCTTCTTGGAAGGCGCCATGTTTTTACGGGACAACACGCCGTCGAACAGGAAGTGCGACTTAAACCTGACGTCTTCTGGTAGTTGTAGTTTTTACAAAGCAAATCAAGCAAAGGTTTGCCTCGAAACGACAGAGTAGAATTCAACTTCTGATTACATTATTTGGCCGATAGATTAATCAAGGAACTTCTGCCCAATAACTTTCCACATCCGAATCAGAGATACATCATTTCATTACTCAACTATTAATTGGTTGTCCTTAATGGCACATTTAGTTTATACATACCGGTAGATGAAAAGAGGTCCCTACTATAATCATACTAATTCATGTCCTGTAATGTACAAGACAAGGACAGTGGGAGAACCATTAAGTCAGCTCTCCAACTTAACCACTCATGGTTTTCTTATCAAACCAATGGGCCAAAAACCTTCTTGTAAGGAGGGATCTTGTGTTTCTTCTCCAGGTTACTTCCCATCTGGTTTGAGTTATCCGTCCCATTGGAATGTTCCATCTTTTGTTAATCCACATTCTAAGACCTGGTTGAAAACCAAAACATTCAAATGTATCCGCAGCTCATGGTCAAGATACTTTGGATGTTACATAGCCATTGTATTTATAGGGACGCAGCGAAGCACCAAGATATGATTAATTAGCAATTTCTTTGCTAAAAAACTTTAAAAGTTAACTTATTTTAAGACTTGAACCCAGAACATTTCAGATCACTCTAAGCCAATTACAACTCTTAATGTAGAGCATTTTAGGTCCAACTAATTGGTTACTCTTCTTTAGCACTTTTTATTGCTTTATGACAACGGACTGATAAAGAGACGCATGTAGAAGGTCTACAAAGCATACGATTTAATGGGATATTTTCACTACTTCATGTCGAGTACTCAAGTGACACATGACAACGCAGCAGACAGTCATGGCTTCTGATACACAACTTCGAAACGTCCGAACCAAAGAGAAAAATTGCAGATCACGAGAAAAAAAGTAAACCACAAAAATGGCAAAGATAAGACATGAACTACTACAAACATATTAACAGTTTACAGGGATTGATGAAATATTTTGAAATCCAATTGTGGGTTCTTGTTATCATTTGGTTGGTGCAGCGATCCATGAGAAGTTTATGAGCACTGAAATACATCTCCATAACTCCAGGTATACACCGGTATTGCCTTGTTTTCCCCCCATACAATAAAAACATTCCAGCAGCTTCCATTGGTCCAACTGGGAAGCGCCGCGACGAAAGTATACTGGAAGGTAGAAGATTAAAAATAAAATAAACGGAAATGAACATTGGGGATCAAAAAAACAGGCATTGGTGTCGTTCGGCTGTCAAAACACATCATATTTTAGAGTGGGTTTCCTGTGGTTAGAAAAATGAAAACCAGAGTATAAAGGAGAACCAGAGGGCGAGTTAGTCTATACTGATGGAGGCGGCGTGTACACCTCTCTGGTCAACTGACAGTGGAACTTAGCCAGAGCTAAACACTAGCAAAACACCCAGATGCTAGCCAGATCGATAAGGCTAGCTAGAAACCATACGCTCGCTAGGACCCGGATGCTGGCTAGATCTTGATGCGGAAGGCAGTGGCCTGGGAGTTGGCCGCGGCGCCGGAGGAGGTGGGCGAGGACTGGGAGGAGGGAGACTTGAAGAGAGCCTTGAGGATGGTCTGGGGGTCGACCTCGGGGGTCGGCTGGGAGGAGGAGCGCTGGCCGGCTGGCCGAGACAAGGAGGGCGGGAGGCCGTCTCTCTTCACACCTCCTCCGGGGGAATCACTGAGCCTCCTGGTGGGTGGGTGGGGGGGGGGGGGGGGGGGGGGAGGAGGGAGGGAGAACAACGAGGAGGACAAGAGGGAAAGAGAACTGTGACAGTCTGCCATAAGGGAACTGCCCTTTCCAAAATGTTGGAAAGGGCATTTTTATGTCATTGTTTCAGAAAATACATCCAAGCTTGAATGAGCATCACCCAGTTCAGGATATCAATCATCGATATTCAATAATGATAAACGTTCTTACTTTGAATAATACCACTCATTATGTAGATATCTTTTTTGTTGTAGTTCTATGCATGACTTATTTTTAATGTTGAATGTCTTTAACGGGTCATTTATATGCGTTTGTCTAATGAGCAGGGCCAGGCTACTTCAGGAATCTAGCAATACAGGAGGTGAGGCTGAACCAGTTTGGGCTCTTTAATGCAGAGAAAGGCTGTTCCCACCCTGCTGTCTCAACACTACAACAGGGAATTATATCACCCGTTCAACCAAACCATAAACTATAGAGGGAATGGCAACAAACAAACCCAGATCTTAGCATTTGTACGTATCTTCCAATAGTTTATTTTTCTTCGTCGCAAAGAGGAGAGTCTAGATGTTTCAATCAGTAGTGTTACTCACAAGAGAATTGGCTGGTCAGAAGTGATGACATTTCCTTGGATGTGAAGGTTACATTTCATGGGTTGGCCTAGGAGAACACAGAAAAACATTTGAACAGGTCACCTTGGATAAATAAGACACGAACATCCTGTTCCCCTAACACAGCTGTTTAGATCAGTGAACAGCTGTGTTGGGGACAACATTTGCCAGAAGCTTGTCATACATGAACGATACAAAAGGAGGGTTCATGTGTGCTATAGGTCCCTACCGTCCAGACAGCGGTTGTTGTACTTCCTGTAGGCGCTGACGGCGTCGTCTTTACGCACAAACACCACCTCGGCCACGCCCACCTTCACCAACCGCGCCCGCTTTAAGGCACCGCACACGCAGAACAGCTCCTAATCAAGAAAGAAAGAAAGACAAAAGGGAGAGGGAATCGTCAAGAGCAGCAAGAATCCACTAAGGAAAAATAAGCTTATTCCTGATTGGCCAAGGGTTTAACTGAACCAATTGAAGAGGAGCAGCTTCAGTAATAACTTGGCTACAGAGAGAACGCCAGGTCCTATTTGTTTAAAGTACAGTGTATATATGCAGTACAGGGAGTGTATTAGCAGAGGGAAGGTGTGGTCATATTTGTATAGAGTACACTAGCTATGCAGTAGAGTATATCGGAAGAGGGAAGGTGATTCCATGTTTGAGAAGAGCAAAGTATAGATGCAGTAGAGGGTGGTTATCTGCAGGTTTCTCACCACTATGTCCTCCTCTGTGACGCGGGGGTGAAGGTTGTTGACTGTGATCTTGGTTCCCTCTAAAGGACTGACGGCCGGCTGGACAACACAGGGCGAGACACACAAAACTTTAAGCACACCAACGGGAGGTTGTACCCCAATCGGTCTGATTTAACCGACAGCACCCACTTTCAGAAAAGCAGTTGGTCGTGCTGACGAGGAGGGGAGGCTGACCTGAGGCGGGGCGGGGGGCGGGGGACTGAGGGCCGCGGGGGCCTGCTGCAGTGTTCTGGAGACGGGCTTCAGCGCGGCACTGGAGGAGCGGAACGCAGTGGGGCTGGGGCCGGGCCGGGTCGGGGCCACTGGGACTGCCGCCTGGGGGGCCGTATAGGCGTCGTTCTTCACCACCTTGGTGATGGGGCCCGACATGGAGAACGGGGAGCCCATGGTCCCCGGCTACAAGAGATGGGAATGAAGAAGAGCAGGGTTCTTTCACTTTTCATCCCAGGAACTAAAATACCATTCTTTACAAGAACCCACAGAGGACCTCGAGTAAACTGATTTTGGGTTCCGACCTGTAGTTCAATGAGACGGCCATCGGGATCTAGACACGTTAAATAACCATAACATATCACGTAAGGATGTATCCACTCCACACCCACCCATTATCTTGCCAGGAAAACGTCAAAAAGTAAATTAATATCTCGTAAACTCAGGATTTTTTTGGGGCTGAATATGAATACATATTTAAAAGCAGCCGGATTCAGTAGATTTAAATATTGTCGTTGTTTCACCCAGAACAACATGCAACCATGCGTACAAAGAAAACAGAAACTAGGTAAAACATGATATTTGTGTTCAACGCCAATGTTTTCACTGTTGACTTTGTGACCACGAAACGCAGTAGTGGACAGTAAATATAAGAGGTGAGTGCTCTCATACCCTCGACTGTAGCATGTTGCTGTTGTTATTTGTAGTGATCTTCATTTGCTTGGGGGGAATGCCATCCGGTTCCCCTGTAAAAGACTGATACACATCCAACGGTTATAAGACATGGATCACATTACCATGGATTCCCTCCTGGCGCAGTGCTTCAGCCCATAGCAACACGAACTGCATTGTTTGTGTGTAGAGATGGGGAAGGAAAAGCTACTGGAAGAGAGAGATTTTTGTACCTGCTGCCCACCCAGACGGATCCCGCTGGACGTCCCCACCGGTCGTTGCTGTAAACAGAGTTGGCCCGTTACAATGAATTGTGTTTCGATAAGCGTAAATCATGGGACACATTAATGCATGCGAATATGTGGAAAGAATCAACACATCATAGAATGAGGTATGTTCAGTCGATTTTTTGCTATTTAGTGTATGCATTTGAACTATTTTATGCTTTAAAAACTATTTATTCATTTATTCTCATTAATTATTACTGTTGCCCGCTACTTTCTGCTGCGACACCCCGACATCACGTACAGGACTGATGAAGTACATCTTAAATGATACAACATTATGTCGTGACCAACACCAGTCCCAGGCGAGCACCCTGCGACCGGTTCTGACCTGGATGGTTTTGGTGATCTTGAAGGGTGCCGTCATGGCCATCTGACTCTGCGATGCTCCGATGCCCCTCTTCAGGCTCAGTCGGTCGCGGGCGTCCAGTGGCTTGGAAGGCAGGGGCCCACCTCGGACGCCTAGCGCACCCATTTGTAGACCGGTTGGGGGGAACTGCCGGCCCACCCCACCGCCCCCCAGGGACCCGGGGCCGGTGTGGATGTGCATCTGCGACATGTGGTTCATCAGGTGGTGCTGCCCGGCAGCTGGGTGGGGGTGAGCGATCTGTGGGGGGGAGCCGAGCGGGTGGTGTTGGACCTGCTTTCGAGAGTTAATCATCTGCCGGGCATCCTGCACACCTCCCCCTCCGCCTCCTCGGATTCTGAAGCGTGCGTCTTTCTGCCCGATTTTCTCTCTGGCGTCTTTCACTTGGAAGCCTGAGGAAAAGTGGGCGGAGTTAAGGGGCTCCTTTACATGACTTCAAGCCATCTCATCATTCAATCCTCACATTCTAGCGACCAGTCCGTCGACCGTCTTATTCAATCCCTTACACCACATACCCATCATTGTAATGCACCGTCATTAACGGACGCTTCCATCTTAATATTAACAGACCTACAGTAAATGCAGATACACGTCGCAAAGAAGCATGTAGGGGATATACATCTTGCTTTAGCATTCTTACAACTTGGACAGCAGACATGTGGGTTCCACCACTAGACTATTCTTAATTAGACAAAAATCGTATTAATTACTGCCATGGTCAGTGCTTTGACTTACCTGCACCGAGTCCAATCCTCTGTCGAACATCGTTGGCTCCGATCTTCTGCCGCGCGTCAAAGCCGCGGCCAGACGCTCCAGCGCCTCTTCCAAACATCGGTCTGACGAGAGGAAAGATAAATTAGATTATTTCTAGCCAGTGCGCCTTGAGAGAGTACAAAATGGGCTCTAAAGTTTTATATATAAACCTCCTGACTTTGAGAAACACTGCAGTAGCCGTCGGGTGGGAAAGGGACCTGTCCATGGGATCATTCGACACTTGTGTGTACATTATTACCAAAAACCCTATTAGCCGGGCCCCTACAACTTTATGACACGTGATTTAATGACATTAAAGAACGTCCTCATCCCAATACAGGTTGGAAATTTGACTCCAAACATTCATGTCGTCATAAATCACCACCAGACAAATTGAAATGAAAGAAAGCTTCGCAGCGTTTCTTCGCCACGGTTTAAGCTTAAAGATTCGATGGAAAAATAACTATTTTTGAAATGGTAGAGTTTGGCTGTTTGATTAATATACATATGTTTGATATACTTCATTCGAAACTGGAGTAGGGACGGCAACAGACAGCAGGGTATCGATAGTCTGCTGTCTGTAGCACCAACGCAGGACTGAATGAGCAACACTGTTGTTCTCCACAACATGGGGAGATGAATCCGCGGTTATAATCCATTTAATATCCTGGACAGAGAATGAAGGTTTTTGCATAACCGTTTCATGATAATTAGATTCTATTATAAATAATAACAAATACGAAGAAGACCAAATGGTTTCTCCGATTGAGTTGCTATACAACAGCTAATGTTAGCATAAATAGCAATCGTGCATAGTCGCTAGCCGGAAGAAGCTCGTGGCTCTTTAGAGTTCCCATTCATACAATTAAAGAAGCTGTTAAACCTTAATCAGCCTGTGACTTCATTCGGGGCTGATTTGTTTAGTACCTTTTAATGGTCTGTTGTTTGGTGTTGAGGCCGCGCTGTCGTATCACCTCGTCCAGAGAGATGTCTGCCATTTTGCTCCCCGTATCTATCTGCTACGCATGCGTGAGTGGGATTATTTAAATGAGACTATGGCTGCCACTTTGGGACAAAAATAGATAAGACATTTAACGTTTAAAACGTATTAAACTATACAACCAAGGCTGTTAACCTTCTTAACAGTCACTACTACTCGATTTTTAAACACACCAGGTCATAAATGCATGTGAGTCGGTTTTTCGAAGTAATATTCTCATACATTGGGTTCGAGAATCGACTACTTTTGTTTCAAATGCGAATATTGTGACGTCAAACCAACCCCCATGAGCCCTTGCGGCAAAAACCATTCTGACTGGATCTAGAAATGTTTAGAATATCTCTAATATATCATTTTAAGACCTATATACTATGTATATTGCTATGTTTATGTTTTAAAACAGTTATGTAGTCATGCGTTATAATTACAAAATAATGAATTCCATTTTAGTATGAGCACCATGATGCCAAACGTCTGTAAGATGTCTCTATGCCACTCTTCTTCATTTGATTAGGCATGCCTTAAACTGATGAGTAAGGAAAATAACGACGCGGGGTGACGCCCGTGTCCTCGTTCACATTACGAGAGAAATTTTTGAACGGGCACAGGTCCGCCTGTCGAGGTGACTCACTTACTTCGTGAGATGCCTTCAGGACTGGGATCTGCCCCGACCTCTTGTGTTAAAAGAAATCAAACATTTGGCACCAATTCAATGTCTAATTTAACTTAACATGTCAAAGAATATTCGCAGTGGCCTACATACCGGTAGATAATTTCTCAGAAAAAGATCTGTATTTACATCAGCCTGAAAGGTCTGTGTTCACGTGTAGGCCCACTCACTTTTATCAAAGCCGAAGTGATGGTGCCCTTATTAAATAAAGTGAGCAAAAGGATGCTTGAACGAAGGACGTTTTTAATGGATATTACGTTTTTGGTTATTTTATGTTTTCAGCAACATTACATTTATATTCATAGTTGTGTGTTTAAAACTAAGAAAAACTATAGGGGAAATTGTAACTTAGGTAGGCCTATGCACGGATAAATGCCATATTTTTTTTTCACGATAACTAGATATGTGTCCCAAGCTACATTAGGGCCCAACTATGAATATTAGACACTATTTGATATGTAGAACAATGCTTGAACAGTTGGAATATAGGGAGTTACAGAGTTGGCCACTGGGCAGTCTTGTCTGTTTACATGCATTACGAATTACAATATAAAGTATTCAATTGTAGTATGAGCACCATGACGCCAGACGTCTGTGCACCTTGAATAGAGCTCTCTTCTTCCGGGGTTCGGGTATGCCTTAAACTGATGAGTAAGGAAAATAACGACGCGGGGTGACGCCCGTGTCCTCGTTCACATTACGAGAGAAATTTTTGAACGGGCACAGGTCCGCCTGTCGAGGTGGCTCACTTACTTCGTGAGATGCCTTCAGGACTGGGATCTGCCCCTATCTAATGTGTTAAAAGAAATCAAGCATTTGTAACCCGTTCACTGCTTAATTTAACCTAACGTGTTAATATAATATCCGCAGTAGCCTACGCATTGGTATATCATTTTTCAGAAAAATATCTTTAATTACATCAGCCTAAAAGGACGTGCGTGCATTTGTAGGTCTACTCACTTTTATCCTAGCCGATGTGATGGTTGCCCTCATTAAATAAATTGGGCCAAAGAATGTTCGAACGAAGGACGTTTTTTATTGATATTACGTTTTTGGTTATTTTACGTTTTCAGCAACATTACATTTATATTCATAGTTGTGTATTTAAAACTAAGAATAACTATTACTAAAAGGGAAATAGTAACTTAGGTAGGCCTATGCACGGATAAATGCCATATTTTTTTTACGATAACTAGATAGGCCTATATGTCCCAAGCTACATTAGGGCCCAACTATGAATATCAGACACTATATAATAGGCCTTCTTCAACAGTTGGAATAGAGGGAGTTATAGAGTTGGCCACTGGGCAGTCCTGTCTGTTTACATGTAGCCTATTACGAATTACAAGATAAAGTATTCAATTGTAGTGTGAGCACCATGATGCCAGACGTCTGTGCACTTTCTATGGAACGCTCTTCTTCCAGGAATTGGGCATGCCTTAAACTGATGAGTAAGGAAAATAACGACGCGGGGTGACGCCCGTGTCCTCGTTCACATCACGAGAGAAATTTTTGAACGGGCACAGGTCCGCCAGTCGAGGTGGCTCACTTACTTCGTGAGATGCTTTCAGGACTGGGATCTGCCCCTATCTAATGTGTTAAAAGAAATTAAGCATTTTTAACCAGCTCACTGCTTAATTAAAATTAACATGTTCATAGAATATCCGACTACGCATTGTATAATTTCTCAGAAAAAAGATCTCTAATTAGGCCTACATCAGCCTAAAATGACGTGCGTGCATGTGTAGGCCTATACTCACTTTTATCTAAAGCCGATGTGATGGTTGCCCTCATTAAATAAAGTGGGCAAAAGAATGTTCGAAAGAAGGACGTTTTTTATGGATACGTTTTTGGTTATTTTTACGTTTTCAACATTATATTCATATTCATAGTTGTGTGTTTAAAACTTAGAATAGCCATAGGATTATTAAAAGGGTAAAAGTAACTTAGGCAGGCCTGTGCACGGATAAATGCCATATTTTTTAGGATAACTAGTTATATGTACCAAACTACATTAGGGCCCAACTATGAATGTCAGACAATATTTGATGTATATAACAATACTTGAACGGTTGGAATAGAGGGAGTTATAGAGGTGGCCCACTGACCAGTCTTGTCTGTTTACGTGCATTACGTATTACAAGATAAATATTCAAATGTAGCATGGGCACCATGATGTTGATGCCAAACGTCTGTGCACTTTCTGTAGAGATCTCTTCTTCTTATGATTAGGTATGCATTCGTAACCTGTCTGGAACTTAGCCACAATATACACAAAAGTAATGTTATACATTTAATACCTATAAAATACAAACATTTGTTGGCACTAATTTAGTAGTAAACCAGAAAACCATGTAAATTGACCGAGCAGCCTTACCTTTTTATTTTTCTTCTGGCTCAATGAATATGGGTCCTATAAAGCGCGATTCACTACTCCGCCACCAGTTGACGTTGTTAGCCACTTTTACACATATACAATTAATATTTCTAATCATTAAAAAAAAGCCAAACAAAAGGCCTCAAATGATTGCATCGTTTGATTAGCTGTCCTATTTAAATGCACAATCTCTGATGGCTACCTGGCCCCATCGTAGCGTACCAAATCATTCTGCATCTGTCCATCAATGTGTCGACCCCTGCAGACCAGAGTCACTGATATGAAAGAGAGCGAGAGAGAAGTAACGTTGTACAATCATGTCGTTAGTTGGGCTAGGGTTAGGGCCGTTGTTTTATAAATATACAGTGTAATTGAATTTTAATATAATCTACAACAATTATATTCATAAATTAACTATATAATTTATTGGTATTGGTAATTTCCGCAGAGAACAGCTGTTGGTAAAATCACAAAATAGGGTGAACTCATGTTTAATGCAATCAGTTATTAAACTGCTCTTTCTGTACAGAAAAATGTGCAGTTGGACTTGCAGTAGGCCTACGGGCGGCCCCAGCACATTTGGCGCTCTAGGCGAGCTTCACTCCTGGCGCTCCCCCCCCCCCCCCCTCCGCAAAAATAAATAAATAAAAATAGTTCGTTAATTCCCCACGAAAACTGAATTGCAACCTTGAAAAACTGTTTTGCCCCGTAACGGCATTTCTTTCACATAAACACAACAACGATCGCAACGATGAACGAACATTAATTCAAGAATAAAATCCACGGAGGAAATGGCAAGCCTGTGCCCTGCTGAACTACGCTCCGACCACGCCCCCCTGTGAGACGGTTTATGGACACATGCCCCGTTTTGGGAAAGTTCACTTGACTAGTTCAGTTCATAGTTCACACATTTTAAAATGAACGAGTTCAGTTCATAGTTCATTATTCAAAAGTTTGAACTAAGTTCACAGCTCTCAATATGTGAGCTATAATGTTCTACATCTCTATATGTCTGCAATACCGCTCTCGGCATGGCATCTAAGCAATTTCGGCGCTCTCACTTACCAGGCATTGACAGTAGCAGACTGTACAACACTGCACATACCTGCACGTCATCTTCCCAATCGCCTGCTGATGGCTGGCAAACAACAATCTTAGAAGGTATATAAAAAAAAAAATATATATATATAATTGTGTTTTTTTTTTGTTTTTTTTCGGGCGCATTATTTTGCGCTCCCCCTCTAGATGGCGCTCTAGGCGGCCGCCTAACCCGCCTGTAGGGAAGGCCGCCCCTATTTAAGCAGCATCAATTAACAAAGAAGTAATACGCATTGAACTATGGCATTTAAATGCATTTTTGTGAATATCCTGAATGTGTGCAGAGATAAATGTGCTTATTCTTCTCTGTGCAGAATGGATTTCCTTCCATGCCTCCGTGTGTAGCCGGTGTGGGTCTCAGATTGACTCGGCTGCCAGATCGACTCGGTCCTAAATGCGCAATAATGACGCACTTCCTGTAAACTCTGTCTTTTAAATGCGCATGCGCGTTTCATTCATGCCCATGTTATCCCCAAGTATTAATTATCTCCTTTTGTTTTCTAATCTATGAATAATAATCAAATGTACAAATTATTGTTGCCGATACTTGGGTTATAAAGAAGAATCGGTTAACTCCAGTCACTGAACGGGGCGATCCACTTTATTTCCAGCGCTCCCAACAGTGTTCCAGCTCCAGTGTTCTATATAATATCTGTGGTACCCACACCGTTTTGAAAATCTTGGTGCGTTCGAAACAGTCAGAGTTTCCGGGAATTTCAGAGGTTGGGACCTTAAAGGACAAATCTGGGGTAAAATGGATCTGGGATATGTTTGGGATTACGAGTTGGAACGTTAGTTTTGGAGCAAAAAAGCTTGTCCTTTTTAATAAACAATCTGTACACTTACAAAGTTATCAATGCCTTGTTTTATATGCAAAGACCCTTAGGCCCCGTCCACACGAAGCCGAAACGGGCGAAACCGTTACGGTTTCGATCTATCCGGTTTCGAAGTATCTCCGTAAAGACGAAGCCAAGCGAAACCGGATAGATCTGTAGAAACGCTGTAGTAAACATTCCAGGCCCATAAGGGGCGCTGCTTCTGGTACACAAATCCAGAAGAAGAAGAGGCGAGCATGCGCATAAAGGCTGCCCCCCGAACCACTAACAACACAAACAAACAGCTCTTCTACGATGGCGAACTAGATTCTCAATAAATAATGGCTTAGCAACCCAACAAGGGACATGATATGCTGCAGAACGATTACAAGCTTGTAGTCCGCCATCATCTTTTTTGTTGTGATTTCTGAGACTCCGCGGGCTTAAGAGCCATTGGCTAGGAGGTCGAGGGGTGGGGCGATGACGTCATGGTTTGCGGTTTCAGTCGGTTTCAGGCGTCCACACGAAACCAAAACGAAACCGGATAGATTTGAAACCACCTCCGAGGGTGGTTTCAGAAGTTTGCGGTTTCGGTCAGCGGATTCGCCGGCTTCGTGTGGACGGAAGGCCGAACCGTACAAGACCTTTGCGGTTTCGCCATGAAATCGGCTTTGTGTGGACGGGGCCTTATTATACTGCCAAAGAAGTGTCGGGCTACTTCTAGCCTTTTAAGTGGTTTAAAATAGCGATTTGGTTTTTACCATAACAAAATAGCCCTATCGTTCCAAGTTTATAGCGTTTTGGTAGAATCTGCCAAAAACAGCCAACTGAAGAATGCCTCTATACGCGCTTTCTTGCTCCCAAATGAACAATCCAACTCGTTATCATATTTAACATATACCAGATCCATTTTTTTAACAGGATTTCTCCTTCAGTCTGAGATTTCCCTCTGAACTTCGTACGGAGCAACCCGAGGCTCCGCGTTGACGTCACAACAATGGCTGCCCATTATATTGATAGACTACAGTGGACTTGAAGCAAGCACTACGAGGCAAACTTAACACCCGTTCTAACATTCGCATTCCGATACATTATAACTTACATTATTAACATCAACTGATAAATTCTCGCTACTTTACGCTAGAGTTGCGTTCCATCAACATGACACGTATGTACCGTCACGCTCCCTGCGACTGGCGCAGAAGACCAACAATCTCCCCATGGGCATAACTGAAACTCTCCATATGCCCCAACTTATAATGGTTTCCATCTCTTTTGATGCTTTTATCCTCCCCTTGGAAAAAAATAGTGCTGTCAAGCGATTTAAATATTGAATCGCGATTTATGGCATTATTAACTCGCGATTAATCGCACATTTCTTTCTATTCTAAATATCCCTTGATTTCGTGCTGTAGCCTTTTAGTGAGATCAGAGAGTGTTGAGAAGGACTGTAAAAAAATATATTTGGTAAGATGGATATAAGAGAGACCCGCAGTGAATTCAACCCGGTCCTCTCTACATCGGGTAGGTCCATGACAGCGGTAGGCCTACAAATAAAAGCCCAGGCTTTTATTTGTTTCAATCACTGAACTTTCGAACAAAACTCTTGCTCAGCAAAGATGGGAAATACTATAACATTTATTATTATATAGGCCTACACATTACCAGGCTATTGAATAACGCCCACACACTAGTGGTGGATTTAATGATTTGTTTCCGTGACCCAGTTCGCGTGATTCCGTTTGCCAAAAGGAGTCGTTCGCGAATCGTTTGTTCGTTCGAGTTTCCGGTAGCACTAACTCCACTGAGTCTGACTGACTCAGCTGAGAACCGTGCAATGGGGTCCATTCCATGATGCGATTTACCGCTACCGGAAACCAGGCTGAACGAACATACAATTCGTGAACGACTCCTCCCAGTTCTGTCGAGTTTGAATTGAGTGAATCGATTCACCGGAAACTCGACTGAACGTTGAGGAGTCGTTCGCGATTCAGCCCAGTTTCCGGTAACAGTGAATCGCATCATGGAATGCACGCCATTGCACGGTTCTCAGCTGAGTCAGTCAGACTCAGTGGAGTTAGTGCTACCGGAAACTCGTTCGTTCGTTCAGTCGAGTTTCCGGTGAATCGAATGGTGAACGAGACGACCGAACGAACGAGAGAGACGAACCGGTTCGGTTCGTTCGTTCTAAAGACTCGTTCATTCGAACCGGTTCGCGAACGAACGAGCCAACACTACCACATACACACAAACACACACACACACGGGCGGAGTGGTAATTGGGAGTCGGGAGAATTCCCGGTGGGCCGTTAACGTTTCGGGGCTGCGGGATAACAATATTGCGTTTATAAAAGTTCCTTGCAGCACAGCCCGGCAGCCTGAGCTATGCGCCCGCAACCTCTCACTCACTCAACAGACGCGACACTCACAAACTGTCAACGTCGCAACCAAGTCGAGTTTGTCTAGAGGGGAGTAACTGAGCGGCCCCTCCCGAAGTGGTACAGCCCAGGTGGGCCTTGAACTGCGATCGGTCGGGAAGACGTAACAGCTAATGACAACGTTGAACTCTCGTGCAGGCTCAAACAGAGTGACACACAAACACACACACACACTTTTAAGTTTTTCACCCGCTCCGTATCCTTACTTTCCCGAACAAGTTTGTGCGGCGTGCTTGTTGTTTTGTTTCCGGTGTATCTAGATCGGGTATGGTGTTGTAGTTTTTCTAACGTGACTAGTTGTTGCTAGACACCAGGTGAAAAAACTACAACGTTTGCCAAGCCAAATGAGCGTTAATCGCGCGATGAAAAAATGAACGCCGTTAAAACTAGTTTGCGTTAACGCTGTTAATTACTCGTTAAACCGACAGTACTAGAAAAAACCTAACAATATCAAACTTCTTCATGAAAATGTTTAGTTTTCTTCGTATTAAAAAATATCATTTAAATACACAAACAACATATGTGTAATCCAGGGCATATAAAGACTGGGACCAGAAAATAATTACTTTCTCTCCATTGAAACCCATTCATATTTTTCGATCTCATAGGTCCCATGGGCTCTCCCGGAAGAGGCGTGACGTCGCCACTATCCAGCACAGATCTAGGTAGACACGCCCACTAGTGATGTCATATGGGGCAGAATTCCGAAACGGCTTGTAAGGCTAATCACACTCACACCTGGTGGTATAATATGTCCCCTTTAAATCGGTTTCGCTGATAAATCCACAGGTGGTGTAGCAAGAGGTCGGGGGTCTGACTTTGGCGCGTCGCGGGTGGCAACGCATTTAGGAAAGATATTAAGGTGAATATAGTCCAGGCCTATTTGAATATTGTCCAGTTTTGGAAGATATTTTCTCGTGTGAGCGTGCATGCGCGCGCGTGTGTGCATGTGTTGATTGTTTGGGGATCCTGATTGGCTCGTGTGCCAATCACACGATACGGTCAGGTATTTCGGATGCTGGAAGTCCAGCGGAGAACACATTTCCGCCCTGAAGTCAACTCTAGGGTCCTGGTGGGTTTGTGGCCGCTGACCAAAACGTAATGCCTCGCCCACCGCCGGTGTATTACGATACCTTCTACCGGCCTCTGACGGAGGACGTGGAGGAACTACTGGCCCGTTTCCAGCAGACTGAGTCGGTGCGGTTTGAACACTTCTCGGCCGCCTGGAGGTACATGAGATTTTCGGAGGTCTTCGCCGGCATCACCTTGTTTGGCGAGATGAAGCGCTTCTGCAGAGTAGCCTTAGCCACCGCCTCCAAATACTTCCTCGGCCCGTTTAGTTACCAGATCCGGGTGGGGGGGCTGTACCTGCTGTATGCCTTCTACAACACTCAACTCGCCTCACCGCAGTATAATATTAGGTTCGCCTTGAAGGACTGGGAATACATCCAGAACTTTCTTAAAGAATCCCTGCACTCCCGACATTACGATGTGATTTACATCCTACGGAAGCTATTCGCCACCCAGGCCATACACTTCGTCGCGATGCCGCACTTGCTCGCCTTCCGCAAGTTGCGGAAACACCATAGTGAGCCGCTGTGCACCGGATTCCTTAGCCGGACCGAGCGGGTCCAGGAGCTGGTCTACTCGGAACTACTGGACGAGGTCTCCAACATCCAGACCCTATACCAGAGCAAGAAGAAGGTCGTGATGGAGAAAGCTGGTTTGTTCACCGTGGCAGTGGCCGATTTCCCCAACCGCATCCAAGAGGTCGCGGGGGAATTCGTCACCTGGCAGGACAATAACTACCAGGCGGATAGCCTGAAAGAAGAAGGGGATGAAAAGCCCGGGGAGACCGACACAACCAAGCGGTCACAACTCGTCTGCTCCATCAAGCAGAAGAGCTACCGTAACTACAAGGAGGCAGGCCGAGCGCGGAGACACCGTCAGCCGGTGGCCGTGGAGACGTTTGATCCGGATCAGAGGCCCAGCCTGCAGCGGAGGAGACCCCCCTCGCTGCGAGCCCGTACGCGGAAGACGCTGGATGTGCGGGAGGAGTCCACCCACCTATGATGCTGCCTGGTTTCACACGCTTTTCTGATCCATTAACAAGTCAGTTAAATGCATTTGTGGGATTTGTGTTTTTATATTTTTTGTTAAACGAAATGCGATACATTAGCCTACAAGCATGTTTAATAATATTATGCTGTAGGCCTGCTTGTCTTCAAAGAGAGCCAGAAGATAGAGCCTACTTTCTTATTTGAAGAGAGGAAATTCAGCCTTCATAACAAAACAATAGTGAGCCTGATGGAAACTTAATTTGAATAATTTCTAAATAAAAGATATATGCCCAAATTCAATTTAATGTTTTACAAGAAGATCAAGCTGCATTCTTTTTTCTCAGTATTTCCTTTTCAATGTTCCTCCTCAAATCATATTTATTTCCAATAAAGGACGAGTGGAAATTGTTTAATTACGAAATTGTCGTGCCCTTCTTCCATATAGGCTACATGTTTACCAAGTCATCTAAAGTGATTTAGCTGTGCGGGTTAGTTTTGATGGAGTTATCACCGTTTCACAACCCCTCCAAGGAGCGGGCAAGGAAATTGAGGACAAAGAGAAATTATTCGGTTACTCTTAACTCATTTTGTGAGAATCCTTATTTTTACGTTTATTTCACATGCAGGGACATTGCACATATATTGCCTTTTTTTTTTTTTTTTTTTTTTAAATTGGAGACAACAAATCATTACGCACAAAAAAAATCGTTCAAAACAATTAACATTAACGTATCGTTTTTAACCTTATAACATCCTTTTATATAATGTAGGCTTCTATCAATATATTTAGAAGCTAAACAACTTATACAAACGTTATAATTTTTTCGATATTTGATATGTAAACGTGTCCAATCCATTTTTTTTCCTTTTTCATGAGATGATACGTAGTCATAGCCTACTTGAAAATAGGGGCCTCAGGGCGACACTAAAAAACAAGTTCCAGAATGCTATTCTGCAGTAACATGTGCTGCGGCGGCAGCGCTCACCGGCGCACTATTGCAGTTGTATGCAGTTTCAGGGCCGTGGTTCAAGGACCAGTTTTCGGTCGTGATGAAACACAACACGTAGCTCCAGCCTAATACCTTAACTAACAATTTTTTTGTTTATATTACGTTTTTAAAACTACCTAATAGCCTAACCGTAGACGTAACCATACCAAACGTATAGTGCACTTAAACTTACACTAAACATAAACGTAACTATCTTACTATTTATAACATACCTTAACCTAAACATCCTACAGAAACGTATATGGTCATTCCATAGCGCCATCTACGTTATGATCCCAGTAATCTATATCACACCAGATGATGACTGATCGCAAATAAACAGATCGTCACTCCTGCCTTCTTTAACACAAATCAACAGTTGAAATTCCTGTGTCCCTCTATTGCTAAGGGCCAATACAATATTGTTATTTTATTATATTGTGCAATATACCCATTCCTACAACAGTAACAGCATGGGATTGTTGCAGATAAACCCTACTAGTGTTGCTGATCAGGCTAGTCAAAGCAGGCAATGGAAAATAATAACTGTTTGCCATTTTATACATATATTTTATGTATCTCTTACTTTATACCGAAACTTCAATATTGAAGTAGACAAATTCCCAATTTATTAAAACCATTTGCAAAACGCCATTAAACATTTGGGCTACTCGCCTCAGCATGGTCACGATGGATACTTTTAATGGTTTAACGTTAATAACAATTCTGGTGTCTTGAATTGGACGGTAACGTAAACCTTAGCTCACTTTGATAGTCGGGTTTAAGGCTAAAATACACAAATAGGGTCCTAGAAACGCGGTCCTGAAACTGCACTCACCTCTTGCAGCAGCACAGTATTTCACCGGTCCGCTCATTGGCCACCGCTCTACCGCTCGGCGAAGATCAAACCATCATGGCTGCAGCGCTGTCCCGAGCACTAAAACTCCCCGGTAAGATGCTCTTCACACCGTTAGATACCACGAATCAATCAACACTTTATTTCTTATATCCATATTTTTTATTCTCCTGTAAGCTATTCGTTACATGGCGCAATATTATCAGCAACATTGGCGTGTATTTGAGAGAATTAGCTGTCTGGACAACAACTGGTGTATTTGATCGAAATATCAAGATTTACGCTGTTCGTATTGGAAAACCTGAAGGGTACATAGCTGTTGGTCTTCAAGTATAACCTAGACATGACCTGAACTGAACTGAGTCAACAGAGTGTCTTGCTGCTGGGGATTGCTGTAGGCAAGCTAGGTTAGCGGCTACATTAGCTATTGGTATTTGGTAGCCCTACATGACAGGAGACAACACGTCGTGTTTTGATAATTTTCTGATCGTATATACTTGCTTTTAGAATTTAGGCTACTTTACACAGACGACCTCTATATATGTAATATGCATCTTTTGTTTGTGTTAATATATTAATTAGATACATATTCCTTATTCTATAACATATCATTTAGTTAGGGGTCGGTTCTAATGTATATAGGACTTAACGAAGTCCTATGGTTTTAATTTAAACATTACCTTCCCCCTGTGTCAACATGAATATTGGTTAAATATGTACTATGCAGTATCTTCTACTTGGAAATTGCTTCAGATTACCTCAAAATGAAAACATTTAATTAAGCCTGTAAAAGCTTTTAGTTTTGAACTTTAATGGTAAATCTAATTATAGTTTTTTCCCCCATCAGATCGTTCTATACTTTGTATAATACTGTTTGGAAAAAAAAAAGACACGATTGCAAAACAGATTCCTATTCTTTAAATGCTCTCCTGGCATAATAAAAGTGAAATACTCATGAGGAATCTTTCAGGAGCTGCTGCTGTAGTTGACCGTGTGGTGGTTGTGTTGTTCCTCCCAGGTAAGAAGGGGTCCCAGCTAGGGGAGTATGACCCTCTCACCCAGGCCGACAGCGAGGACGAAAGTGAAGAAGATGACCTGGTCCTCAACTACCCTCGCAACGGCCTGGCCAGGGCGGGCTGCCTGGGCCCCGGGCCCTCGGACCCCCAGGGGGGCCGGCCCCGCAGGCTGGACCACAGCGAAGACGAGGCAGAGGAAGAGGAGGAGGAGGAGGAGAGGAAGTCCATGCAGTACTGGAGCCAGCGGGAGGACGGAGAAGGGGAGGGTGGTGGCGGCGGTGGGGGGTCGGGAGGAGAGGGGGCGGGGCCAAGCGGCAGCCAGGCGGAACGGAAGAGGAAGCGGGAACGCAGCGCAATGCGTGCGGCGTTCTTCCTGGTTCCTCTGGTGTTGGCCATGCTGATGGTGCTGCTCTGTGCCTTCCTCATCCCCTGCCAGAAGGCGGAGCGGCAGCCGCAGTGGGAGCGGCCGGTGGGCGAGGCCGGAGGTAACCTATCACACCTTTTTAGAGGGAGAATTGCCGTGCAACCAGGGATCTGGTGGATAAGTAAGATGCATTGTGATTGGCCCGCCCAGGTGTCACTCCGCCAGCGCTGGCCTTATGGGATGTCGACGGTGACGCAGTCGAAGATGTTCTGCTGGGGGAGACCGAACGAACAAACGACACCCACCCCCTCCAGGGAACCAAAGGTATAGAAGCTTTACAACCAACCCCCTACAGGGAACCTAAGGCATAGAGTCTATAGAACCAAACCCCTCCAGGGAACCAAAGGGATATGACCTATAAAACCACACCCCATACGAACCAAAGGTATAGAGCCCCTTACAAATACATCCTAAGGCCTGAAAAAAAAAAAAAAAAGTTTGGTTCCTGTTGGTTGTCAGTTGAGGTCATTGGTAGTTAGGGAATTTATTTTATTTATTTATTTTTCCAGCGGCAGCGAATGATAGGTAGGTTGTTTTCATTTAAAAACGAGAAAATCCACTCATCCTTGTACAGAATGAAGAGGTGCTGTACAAAGCTTTTTTTTTCAAAAAGTTCATAAAAAAATTTTGGTTGCACATAAATTGACAGGGTCGGTCGGGAACCGGAACCAAACAAAAAAAATTTTTAGGCCTAATTACAGTTGTAAGTCTGTCTGCCTGCCAACCTGTGTGTCCTTCTGCCTGCCCCGCTGTCTGTCTGTCACAGTGTACAGTGCGGTGGCCCTCTCGGCCACCAGCGGTCAGGTTCTGTGGCGGCATGGGATGCGGGAGTCTGTCTTGTACATCCAGTGCGGGCTGCAGTACCAGGCAGACCCAGTGCCCCTCCCAGCAGGGGGCGCCGCCCTGAGAGCCTACCCCGAGACCGCGCCCCTCCTGGTGGGCCAGAGAGAGAGGGCAAGCGGGCCCGTCTGCCTCCTCATCACCAAGAAGTTCCTCACCGCCGTCAACGGGACCACAGGTACAGACACACGCCGACCTACCCGTGGAGACACTGCTCACTGTGTTGGAAACAAACACAGCCGCGAATTTACCATTGATATGCGGAGATGAATGAACGGAACGATATTTATATTTCAGAATCGCGTACAAAATAAATAAAAACAGAATCAATTTGTGGCGCTCAGTGTTGGTTCTGTGGCGCTACACATTGGTCTATGTTTGGGAAACACTATGACTGCTGCTCAAATAACTTGAGAGGCTAGCTAGCGTTCCATACGTGGCCATAGTGCAGGCCCCTTGAGGCTGTGGTGGGGTAGGGCTGTGGTTGAGCCCAGATGTTAACCCACAGGGGGAGGGGGTGGCGGCGTGTGTCTGTTCTTCAGGTAAACAGCTATGGTCGGTTCTCCTGGAGAGCATCGAGTCCCAGGCGGTCCTGCTGCCAGACCTACAGGGAGACACTGTCCCAGACCTGCTGGTGGCCACACTGCCTGCCGACCAGGTAGGTTGGTCCTCACCAAGCCCCATCTGGGGCCTCTACGAAGTCTCTTTTTTGCATCAGAAATTTCCTTCCCTAACGAGATGACCCGGTAGTGCTTGGAGGAAAGGTGGTTCGAATTCTAAAAATGCTTAGGAAAGGAGCCTCGATGCTTCCTTTAACCCTTCTTTAGCATAGGTTACTCCTGAGCAACCTTTGCCAAAGGAAAGGAGATAGTGGTATCACATAACCCTTTACGGCGGCAATATTTAAAGCAACATGCCGCCGACGAAGTTTACCGACTCTACGCGAAGACACATGAGAGACGCGGTAAAGCAGAAGAATAGAAAATACAATTGATAATAATGGATACCAATTCAAGAAATATATTATTTGAATCGAAAGGAAAGACTACTGGGGGCAGTTAATTTCAACATCAACATAATTTGAGCCGTCTTTTTTTTTTCACATGTGAATTGGGTTTTCAACTGGCCTAAAATATTTCCGTTGGCCCAGTCCGACTTAAGTGATTCTCACTGTTGGCGACAACCTGATTGAAATCAAAACGACAAGAACGCATGGAGCACTTGTTGTAGACCAACTTCAGAAAACTGTAGTTCAACCCTAGAGACGCTAGAGGTCTGCCCGAGTCCCCGTCGCGCAATGCCGTTGGTTAGGAAAAGTGGAGTTCAATTAATTTTAAACAGTGCTGTCTTTTCCTATGCTCGAAAGGAAGCACCTTTTCATCTCTCCTTGACCCGATGCCGTTTTCCACAAAGGTTAAGGAACTCCTCTGGAGTGGTTCTGTTCAAACCTTTTGGAGCGTAGGTTGGTACCAGTTGTCCAAGTGAGGTAGAAGTTATCTTGTATCCATGACTCGTTCGGCAGTCTGGTTATTTACAGTTTGACCTTTCAAACGTTTTCAAATATTATTTTTGCTCAAACTATCACACTCTATAGCTTATGAGTCAGCAATGTTAATCAGACGATCCCAAGTACAGTAACGCCAAGAGATCATACAGACACGAGTGTTTTTCACGATGATATGAAGCAACTCTTTTTCTACATCGCCGTGTGACCGTCTGCTCTGGGTTGTATATCAAAGTCTCTCCACATCACATCACTTTCTTCTTCTTCTGCGGTGTATATCCCAGGTGTCGGACCTCTCGCTCACCTTGCTGTCAGGGCTGACCGGAGCCAAGCTTGGGCGCCCCGTGACCTTTAACCTCACAGCACAGGGCAAGCTGATTGGTCCCCTTCTGCACCAGACCCAGCACGGTGCCTACTACATCCTGTTTGGACTCGGTAAAGGAAATCCTTCATGGCAATGATCACTAGCCACATCCTTGCTGTATGAAATAGTATGAGTATTAGTAGCAGAGGCAGGAGTAGATGAGTATTGGAAAGATGTGTTTTGAGTCTGGCATCAGTGGTTTTGATAACAGTGTCATTTCGCTGTCTCCCCCGGTCTCTCTACTTGTCTCCCCCGGTCTCTTCTGGTCTCCCGCCATTATCTCCTGGTCTCTAGGTACGGTGGAGGCTGTGTCTCTCTCGGACATCTACTTGCGTGCCAAAGACGAAGCACCGCTCAGCGACTTGCTGCGACAGAAGGAGGCCGACTGGGAGAGACTGAAGAAGACCAACTCCTCCTCGTTCCTGCACCTCTACAGGTATTCCAACAGTGGACCACTCCCAGCTGAACTCTTATTAAAACCTTCAATCCGGGGGAATGCACTAGTATGGCTCCACATGTCAACGGCAATGTGCTGCATTATGAGAGTAAAAGGTGTTTAGCCTCTCGGTAAACGCCGCGTCCTCCTACCCCCTTTTGATCCTCACCTTCCCAGCGGGACGGAGCAGGTGGACTTCCTCCTCCCCATGTCGGTGGGGTTCAGTAACAACCACAACAGCCTGGACAGCGGGACCAACCGGAACTGGACGCGGGGAGACTGGGCCCTCGTGTACGGAGCCAGCAAGCTGTCGGTCCTCCGGGAGCGCGACGCCCACCGGGAGTGGATCTTAAACGAAGCGCCCATCCACAGGTAGGGGACGGCTGGCCTGGGGTCCAGGGGTTCACTGGTAGGAGACAGACCACGCGGAGTCCACAGGTAGGAGACAGACCTCCCAGGGACCAGAGATCCAACTGTGAGAAAGACCACTCTCGGCCCAGAGGTAGAAGACAAACGGCCCAGGTAACAGAGGGATATCAGGGAGACGTACTCTAATGTGTTCTTTACTAAAACAGGGCCCCTATTTGACCCCCAGGTGTGATGGTTGAGCAGCCATTTATAAATCTACCGAAGTTGCAGTGTCCGTCCAGACACTTACGCTGACGGGTCAAGCCTACCCAACGACTGTACCATCTGGTACGCCGATCTGAGTTGAACTCGCAACTGTGCCAACACTATAGGGTGGTTTGCAATGGCCGATCGACGTCCCACCGGGGGATGATATAAGGGCCCTTTAACAAGTGTTGAGGAGTTGAGGAGAGCGAAGCTCATAAAGAACCCCACATGTGTTTCAGTCAACCGGTGTCGGGTCACTTCAACGGGGACGGGATCCCAGACCTCTTCATCCAGCATTCAGCCGACGGTGTCAGGAAGGTAGGGCTCCAGTCCTTTCAGCTACACAACTAATACGGCCAGTATGGTTCCAGTCCCCTACATTAACACCCCTCATGCAGCTTCAGGTTTGTACTGAACTTGACTGTATTTCTCTCTCAGGTGCAGATCGTGGACGGGGCAAAGGGCAAAATTCTGTGGAAGGCTGAGTTCTTATGTCCGCGCCTTGTGTTGGAGGCGTCGGCCATACAAACCACCATGGGCCTATCCTCTTTCCTCTTCTGGGCCAGCCAGCCACTCACAGCCAAGAAGAGCCCTACAAAGACCACTGTGAGTACCTAACCTGACGAGGTTAGGTTGGTATAAGGTTAGAGGTGGTTTTGTTATTTGGTTACATATTGTGTAGTAACGTCTCCCGTCCACCAGGTGGCGCCAGGAGTAGCGTCAGCCGAACCCCTCATCAGGAACCTGTTCCTGCTCCATCCTACGTATCCCACAATCCTCCTGCAGCTCGCCAGCACCACGGACACAGCAGTGGCAGGCGCAGGTACGAACCCCAACAAGTTAACATACCTGATTCAGGAACTATTATTTCAATCTAAATATTCTCTAACTAGCATAGGCAATTTGGAGAAACCCACCAAAGTAAACGTGAATTTGAACACATCCAACCAAAAGGATCCCCCCCCCCCAAAAAAAAAAACGTAACTAGGACACTATCAAAGCACCAGCGTGAGTTTCTAGACTGGTCTTCAATAGCGTGACCTTTGACCCCCACAGTGAGTTACCAGGAGCCCCAGAGGGACGCGTCCTACATCACAGTGTCATCGCGGCCCGCCCTGGACTCTGAGCCCGGGGCCCAGGTGGTGAAGAGGCTGAGCCTGAAGGACGCCATGTCTAAAGCCCAGACGGTGAGGCTGAACGAGGGCTCCGGGGCCAAGGGCCCCTCGAAACCCGGGGCCTTCGAACTCAAAAGGTTCTTCAGACAACTCGGCTTCAGGCCCCAGGTGAGAGCCACCGGGAATACACTACAGCGGGAAACCAGGGCTGGCACTTACACCGATTGATTTATGGAAAGTACAAACATTTTGTTTGCCTTCTTCTTCAGTGATGCTTCCACGGTGACCATCGAGAGACACTGAAAAGGTACATGGTTGTGAAGATGCCAACGCCAGAAGGAGACACTAGTACAATATGGTACTCCATGTACTGCATGGAATACTAGACACCAAGTCCTGAGGATTTCTCTGGAAGTATTTATTTTGTATGTATTGAATTTTCCATTGATGTTTTTATTACTCATTTCTTCCTTACAAGAAAAGTTGTTCACTTGAAATTATTTGATCTAAGTATTTATTAAGAATGTTTAACTAATTTATAATGTAGAAATGGCTTGATCTTAATTGTTTGATGAGAATGTTTGAACGTATTTAACATGTGGCTAAGGAGAGTTTTCTTAATACTTGAAACGGGAGCACAATGACGGTACTGGATAGAAACTGGAAACCTTTCTGTTGCTGCATCTCTCGTGTTTCTGTTGCAATCTACTAGTTCAAGTATATGGTAGTACAAGTACACGGCCTGTAATGTTACAAATAAGGCCTGTACTAATATACATACGAGTAGTAGTACACGGCGAATCATTCCTGTGGATATACAATCTCAAGAGCTTGCACTTCATTCCTCCACTATTGGTGCCACTGACGAATAGTTAAGTATTGTGTGTATATTTGACTGCTGTACAGTATTAATTCATTTTGCTTTAACATTTAAAGAAACGAGTAATGTTCGAGAAACATTATCAGCCTTGTTTTTTCGTGTTCATTTTACTAAACTGGAGACTGAAAATACCATTTTGGAACATGTGTAATAAAAACAAAGGACTCCTGCATCTTTCGTTATGTAATAGTTTCAGGTCGACTACCTGTGAAGGATAGTAAAAATTAGTACCATTGGAATAGAAGACATCCTTAAAACGACACACCCCTGCCTACAATCGCATAGTTGGAATAACAGTGAGGGGCATGTTTTTGGAAATGAGAGGCGGAACAGTTGTGTCCTTGTATTTAAGGTATGTATTTACAGTACGGCAGCAGAGGGAACAGCTATAAGATTTAGTCAGGGGTGGTGACCCTGGTAGAACCTGGACAGGAAGTCGGCAGGTCGTTGGTTCTCCGTCTCATGGAAGTAGCGCATGATGTGGGTCTTCTGCTTCCACACCTTGATGGTCTCCTCTAGCTCCATCTTCCCCTGGAGAGAGGGACACGTTGGCAAGAGACACATGTCCCCAGGGTTACAAAGACATCTCGGCAGGTCGACTGAGGACATTTGGGATCAAACCCAGAACAATTTGGCTACAGTAACCATTAAATAAAACTAAATAACCAATATTCCAACACGATATTACTGTACTACAGTGATACAATTCTTCACAACCATTCCAATAATTTGCAGTTGTGGAATTTACAACTAAATGATTGATCAATCTATTGTTTAAACAATACGCCAGAGGAACAAAGTGACCAATTTAAAAGTGATGAAGGTAACCATGGGTCTATTAATGTACAATTTGATCTCCATCTTGTTACCTTGATGACGAGCATGTCGATGACGCGGGGGTCTGTGACGTGCTTGTTCTTGACGAACATCTCACGGACTTTATCCTTGGCCTGCCTGGTGCTGATGTCCAGCTGGAACAGGGCCACTGCAGGGAAACAAAGTCACTTCTTCTCATAACTACTGATCTGAAACAGACCCAATGCTTTACATACAACTAGACTTATTTGAAAACACATCTAGGTCTTTATTTACATATTTGTTTATTATGAAACACAGAAGACTAAGCTAGACTTATCTGAAGCGCAATGTGTCATCTGTACTGATTAGAAGGTGACATCCAACAGCACAATGTAAAGCTGAAAAAGCTAAAAGGTTTTTCCACTTTCCTAAGTTTGTGGCCATTTTCTCCAATCAAGATCAATAAAATAAGTGGGACTATACGCCCACATACGCCGTGATATTGCTAGGCAGAAAGCAACATTAACTTAAATAGCACCAGAATAAATCAGTTAAACAATCACAATCAGTCATCTTTGCCATAGTCTCCATGATTGCATGACATGGAGAGGGTTAAAGAGCTATTGACGTTTTTCAACAATCAGTCCTCTAATTGCACCCCTAGTGGTAAACTATATCGATATACCATTAATTATAGGTCGAAACTTAATAATTGAATACTTGAATTTTGGTGAAAGGAATATGATAGGATTGGTGGTAGCAATATATTTACTGACTTCATGAGGCGGATGCAAGAGAGGGTTAAGTTTCTCGGAATATTATATCGAATGTGTAGGTGCGTAGATATGTGGAGCACCGTCAGGCCAGTGGTTAATTTTAATGGCTTAACTCAAAACCTTTATTTATTTATGTTTGTCCATCCTGGGCTGCTATAGAAACATGGCGGCCCCCATGGAAGAGGATCCGCTCCCTGTGTTGATATAAAGGGTTCATTCTAAGTCGATACTAATTTACTTATTATATTCCATTTCTGCCAGGCCCATTGTGCTAGATGCCACTAAATTATACACACAACGCCTCTAAAAGGACAAGGTTTGTTTTGCTCTTCATTTAGCTTCATGCTATCTGTTAGTTAGCTACGTGCTCTCTGTTAGTGAACAGAGATTATCCACCGGGAGTACATGTCATCACCCCTGCATGGAACCGACAACATCGATACATATGATTATCATTTAGCATTTGATATAAGCTTCTAAACAAGTAAGCTTTACAAATGTCAACCCGTAGCCCACCGTCCAGACACGACCTTGACAGCGGTGCTCGGTGTGTTGGTCAGGTGAGTTACCCGTGTGTCGAGGTAACCTACCTGTGTTCGGGACCTCTCGGTACCAGGCCCGGTACAGCTCTCTAACCCTCCGCTTGGCTTCATCCAAGTCCCGGCTGAAGAGCGGTTTAACGACTCTAGCAGCACCCGCTGCGGTCCGGGTAGCCGCGTTGGACGCCATGTTTGTTAGTTTGTTCTTCCTCGGTTCCTCTTGTGCTATTGTGTGGTATTATTGATGAGGATTTCACCCTGATGCCCCCTAGAGCCAAGGCAGTTATACAACACACAAAAAAGTCGCGTCAACGTTCAAGGTTTAACTGGTGTTCACGTCTAATAAAACTCTAACATTTTTCTATTAATGTAGCACCGTTATAACATTTGTGACAAAGTGCTTTATTTGATGAAAAATAAATGGTGGCTGAGAGACGGTCACGGCAGAATTTTTTAAGAACGAGTAATTTATTGATTACAAAAATGCAGATGATTTACAATTAGTCACTGCTCTACAGTATATTAAACATCAAAATATGGTCACAATACAGGTAGCTAGGTATCTAATCGGATCACAAATGACACGATCCTCATTGGCTCATTGAGCACTCACTAATGCTCTGTTGACGACTACTTTAGTCCCAGATCTCGACTTCCGAACTCATCCCATTTCCTGTTGTCTCCCAGTGTCACCACTGCGACCAGTTTAGAAGCAATCCTTGTTACGGGTCAGATGCATGCTATTTTCCAGCTGGGAAACGGGAAGCCTGACTGTACTGAAGATACCAGCTGAGCTGACAGCAGTGGTCACTGGTCATACATTACATGCGGTAGTCATTCCTGTTGACACACGAACCGGTTGGAACATTTAAACAACACAATGCCGAAAGAGAGGTTTTAAAACCAATTATATAAAATAAAAATAATAAGGAAGTTCATTCTAATCATTTAGACAGGATACAAATAATTCTCTCCTCAAAGGAAATATTCCAGTTTTCGACTTACTTTTCACCCACAAAAGTAAAAATAATAAACAAAAAGAAAATTAAAAAAAGTGCAAATTCATACATGGAAGACAGCCCAGGCTCAGGGGTCAAGGGTCGTGGACATCTCTCCCAGGCTGAATGAGAAGGCACTAGTGTCTGACTCTCTGTGGCCCGTCTGGATGTCTGTGGCTCCTGACTCTTTGGTTCTCAGGGGCCCCAGACAGCCAGGGGTCCAATTAGCCACCCTGGCTTTCTGGATACCTGACTTTCTGGGGCCCCTGTGACTTTCTGGGGCCCCATGGCTGTCTGCGGGCCCAGGGAGCTGGAGGGCCCCCCTCAGTGCTCCAGGCTGTTGCCCAGCACCTGACCCTCCTGCAGGGCTGCTAGGGCCAGCCTCAGGTGCTCCTTGAGGGACTGGACCTCCCGCAGGCTCCGCCCCCGCATGCTGCTCAACTCCGCCTCCAGCTCCCTGCGGCGCTCCGAGGCCAACCGCTTCTCCTGGAAGAGCGTGTCAAAGGTCGCACTTTAGTGACGTAGAAGATCAATGAGACACACACACACACACACACACACACACACACACACACACACACACACACACACACACACACACACACACACACACACACACCGTGTTGAGGGCCTGCAGCTCGTTGCGCAGACAGCCGATCTCCTGGTGGAGGTACTCCACCTCCTTCTCCTTGACCTGGACGAGGACCTGAAGGAGAACCAGCACAGAACCACCGGTTTGACGCTGACATTAATGCTCAGCTAAAAGTTAACCTGCTGTCTGACAGCTTTGGTTAATCTTCCTAGTTACATGGTTATAGTAATGATAAGAGTTATGGTTTGTTCTGGTTGCCCAGTCTATCCCTCCCGAAGCATTGGTGTTGAACAATATTCTGGCTGAATCCTCGTGATCCTGAGCTAAGCAGTGTTTCGTAAGCCTGTTAATTTCAAAGCCAAACCAGAATTCTGCCGTTAAATCGGTTTTGTACAGCTAAATGTGGGCGTTTTCCAGGTCTTCATTTAGAATACATTCAAGATCATGCTGGCGTTTAACACGCCAACATCGGAACCCGGACAGGTCTGTTAAGGTTGAACTCTTACCTCCAGTTCACAGGAATTTGTGGATTTGTTAACGACTCCCCCTGAACCGTGACCAGCGACCACGGACCGCGAGCGGCCTACCGCCTCCACCAGGCGAGCCTTGAGGTCCTGCCCGACAGAAGGAGACATTAAAACCCAATTTGCAAGGTGCTTGTTTGGAACAGGCCGATTGCTTGTCCTCCCGTATTGCTTCTTGCAGCTATCTCGAGCGTCACACTCGACATAGTGTAGGACATACAGAGAATCTAATAGTAATATAGTAATATAACGGTAGTATATCCAGCATTCAGGTACAGGGACCACGTGAGCTGCAGACGATGGGCCGCTGCTTGTGTTGGCCCATTGCCAACCTAGTTGAAGACATCCTCGGTCCGCAGGGCCCAGAAGCCCCGCCCACTGGACAGGGGCCCGCTGGTGGTTTGTTTTGGTTAATAATAATATTAAATATCGAACGTGTCGTGTGTCCAAATAAGGCGACACTGCAGTAAACCTGTACCGTACGAACATATCCTTGAGAATCTCACTTGCTCGAGTCTACCTCTCCAGGTCCTGTCCAACTCTCCAGGTCTACCTCACCTGTTCGAGTCTACCTGGCTTGCTCTAGTCTATCTCGGCTGTTCTAGTCTACCTCACCTGCTCCAGTCTACCTGGCCTGCTTTAGTCTATCTCATCTGTTCTCGTCTCCCCTGCCCATTCTGCCGGCGATTTGAGTTCGCCCTGCAGAAGGGTCTGGAGAAGAGCAATACATTTATTTCTGCTTCCGATACGTTTTTGCTGGAGCCAATCACCAAGCTGGCTTTTCCCCCTGGCTCGCTATTGGCTGATGTAACACAATGACGACAGGGAAGCGACGGCAAGCAGCCAATCGCGTATAGAGTCATTTGAACTAGGTTCGAACTTGTGCTGAAGAAAATTACGGCAGCCTCCCCCAGACCAACGTGCAATCTACGATTGAGCTTGGTCTGGCAGTAGCCAGGCTACTAGTCTACCTCCGCTGTTCTGGTCGACCTCACCTGTTCTGATCGACCTCACCTGTCCTACTCCACTTCCCTTATCCGACCAGGTCGAGTCAGACTCACCTCTTTCTCCTTCCGCAGCAGGTCCAGGTCTCTCTCCCGGCGGCTCAGCTCTCTCTCTCGGGCGGCGGCGTCCTGTTGGGCCCGGTTGAGCTCAAGACACTTGTGGGAGTAGCGCTCCGACAGACCCGACAGCTCCCGCTGCAGCGACTGGGTGTCCGCCCTGCGCCAGAGACAACCACGGCTAGTAGCACCTGTAGCATCAGCTGCCCAATGTCAAATCGTTTTTTCTCTCCAATGGCAATGGAATTGAAATAAGCGTTGTAGCTTTAATTATACATGATATAGCAGCAACGGCGTGCTATAGTCTTGCTTGAATGAGATGCACAGATAGTGTCTATTAGTTATTTTAGCAGACTCTAATTTATGTCATTAAGGAGCAGGGTTAATGGGGCATCTTGCACTAGGAGGATACTCGAAGCACTAGACTACTCTGCCCCCCCAAAATGGTCTCACAATCTCTTTTGGATTGTTGACATCCAATATAACACAATAATAATGAAAGATGAACGTACTGCAGCTGGTTCCGCAGGCCGACGGAGTCCCCCGTCCCCCCACACAGCCGGGTGGCCCGTTCCACCTCCCTCTCCAGCTGCTCCTTGTGAGCCTTCTTCAGCGCCTCCATCGCTAACAACAACAACAACAACAACAACACAATCAAACAGCAGGTAGTGCACAGAGAGATATTATGGGTTGAAGGAGGTTGTGATAAAGTTTGAATGAAGACTTTTAATAACACGTTGAACTCCCTCTCTGCCACTTCCTCCCCCCGTTATCCTCCCCCACTCCCCCGGCCCCTCCCTCACCGTGGGCGGTGGCCCGGGTCTCCTCCAGGAGCAGCCTCTCCTGCTCCTCCTGCGCCTCCCTGCACTGGCGCTCGTGTTGCCGCTGCACCTCCAGCAGGGCGTGGCGGTGAGCGCGCTCCAGCGCCGTCAGACTGCTCCGGCACGCCGCGTCCGGACCGCACACCTTGCCCGCGCATCCTCCCACCCCTTCGCCTCTCCCGCCTCCCCCTCCCCCCCCTCCTCCCCCTCCTCCTCCTCTCAGGGTCTCCAGTTGCTGCCTCAGTGACGCCACCTGATGGTCAAACCGAAATACACGCAGAGGTAAAGCGGAGCGCAGTACTACGGCAGTATTGAATACAGTACTATCAGGGTATTAAACAGTACTACACTAGCTCTAATGCAGCACTACCGTTGTATCAAATACAGTATTACTGAAGCATTAGATACAGTGCTACAGTAGCATTTAAAAGTACTACACTTGTTCTAATACAGCACTACTGTTGTATTAAATACAGTATTATAGAAGTATGAAATACACTACTCCTGTAGCGTTAAATACAGTTCTATTTTAGTATTAAATGCATCATTACTGTGGTAATAAATACAATACTACATTAGTTTAAAATAAGTACTACACTAGTCATAATACAGTATGTATTGGTTCTTAAATGTATTAGTAGAGGTAAAGCTTGACTCTTACTGTGGAATTACAAGCAGTATTAAATACAGTACTAGTTGTAGTTATTATACAGCAGTACTGTAGTATTACAGTTCCGCTGTACTTGTAATAAAGTAAAACCGTAGTATTAATTAGAGTCTGGCTGTAGTTATAATAAAGTACAACTGTAGTATTAAAAACAGCACAGCCCTAGTTATAAGTAGTACTAGAGGTATTACCTCAGCACTACTGTAGTAATAAATACAGTACTAGTCCTACTGTATTATTAGGTACAGTTATACTGTTAGAGCAAGGTATGTTTGTGCTCCAGTAGTTGTTAGAGGGGCAACACACAACACAGGGAGAGTAACACACCAAAGCACAGCAGACAGAAACGGCAGGCTCAGCAGCACTGCCACAAACACACCATGTGGCGGGGCTGTTTTGTGTGTCAAAGGTGTGTTATTGTTGACTTGTGTGGTTGCGGTGTTGGAGTGTAACGTGCTTGAAGCTGGTTTCACACCGCCGCGCGGCAACTCGCCGCCTCCATTGATTTCAATGAGGGAAGGGCGGCAGAGGGGAGGCGGTTACAAAAGCGGCTGTTGACCAGGAAGCGGTTGCCGCCAATGTGTACGCGCACCGATTTTTGCACTTTTCACACTCAGCTTTACCGCTCAGCTTTCCCCGTGTCGAAACTTTTGGCGGCGGTCAGCGGAAGCAGCCGCTTTTGAAAACGCCTGGCCCTTCACACCGCCGCGCCCAACCCTCCGGCGGGCATCAGGGCGGTGGCCGCGCGGCGGTGTGCAAGCACCTTTAGGAGGATGGATGTGCCGTGTTCTGGTCTAGGTTAGTTTGGGCCGTGCTGCTGAGGAACAGATGCATGCTAGAAGAGGTTCTCTTCTTGGAGGTTAAAAGGCAGAAGGTGTTCCTTCATCTCGGAGATGAAGGGTTAATTTGCATGTTAATTCCAGAAAGTATGCAAATTAGAAACTGCACTGCACGCACTACCTCCCTGTGCAGCGCCTCATTGGCCGGCTGGCCGCTGGACTGAGAGCTGATTGGCAGGGCCTTCATCTCCTTTAAAGGCAAGCGTTCAAACTCCTCCCACTTGTTCTCTATCTCCTCCTCCATTCGCTGCCAGCTGTCCGAGCCTGCCGGCCCCTTCCTGGACAGCAAGGCCTCCCATTGGCTGCTGGTGCTGTCTAGGTTCCTCCCCTCCTGCCAGTGGCTGTGCTCCCTGCCTTGGCCCTCCCCTGCCTCTCTCTGACTGGCTGGCAGCGAGGGGGCGGGGACCGGGAGGGGGGACAGCTCCACATGATTGGAGCGCCGCTGGGGGGGGGAGGAGGTGTTGGGACGTGTTGAGGTGCGCCGCGTGGACAGCAGAGGTGCACCATGGGAGTTCTCCTTATCACTGCTGCTGTCAGGAAGCCTGAGACGGGCCATAGTTGTTATTAATTATCTTTCCATTTAACGTTCAGATCTTCACATACACCGTCATTTCTATACGGTCTGTGTTTGACAGAGCTTGACTTCTTTAAAAGGTTTGAGTGTGATTAGCCGTTGGAAGCCATTTTGAAAATCGGCCTCTTCTGACATCACAAGTGGGTGTGTCCACCTAGTTGTATGACGAATAGATGAGCAACGTTTGCTACAGTCCACTGGGTAGGCTGGTAGACTGATCTATCCAGCATACATCTAGTTGGACACGCCAACTTGTTAAATCAGAAGAGGCAGGTTCTCATAACAGCTTGCAACGGCTAATCACACTCACACCTGGTGGTATAATATGTCACCTTTAAACTCTAGAAAGTCTATTCCTTTAATTTGACCAGGCATGTTGGCGGTCATATGACCAGAAAGGGCTGGGATCACTTGACTCACTGTGTGAGGTCAGGTGACCTGCTTGGTTGGACGCTCTTCCTCAGAACTTCAATCCAGTTCCTTCGGATCCCGGCCGTCATGGCTGACAGCGTGACCGTTCCTTCGCGGGTCTGAGGGCACAGAGGCACGATGGGGGATAATCAGTTAAAGTGCTCCCGCAGGTCATAATGTTGATACTATTTAATGTATAAATATCATAATCACAATATTTATTTAGGAGCTTTAGATAAATTTATAAAATGCTTACTTGAAACAAGTAAGTATATGTTATGCCATTCGTGAATGCTTTTATTCCAAACATCTAACAATCTCATATGAATATGAAAAATATGAATATGAATTGAGCTGCACTGGAAAAAGGAGAAGAATTTAAAGATGATATGAACAAAAGGGACACAGGAGTCTGAAAAGAGGAGGCTATAGGAGTTAGGGAGGATAAGTGTGAGACAATTACACAAGGAAGCTGAATTCAACTTAAAACAAAGACAGAAGATAATCTTCGATCCGCAGACTGAAGTGATCCAAACTGTGAGAACCTACAGGTGAGAAAGGTAAGAGAGGTAATACAGGGTTAGGGTGCTGAGAAAGGTAAGACAAGTGAGACGGGTACCTGAATCTGAAAGCCGTAGTTCTTCTCCACGTCGAACTCTGAGACCTTTAAGCAGGAGACGAGGTCGATCTCTCCATCCGGCTCGTCTTTCTGCAAGAAAAGATAACAGATTACATCACATTTTGAAATGTTACAGATTTACGTTAACAGATTAGAGATGACATTAAGAATAATATGATGTCATGAAGTGGTAGGGAGAAGATGGTCACTGTGATAGATACCTCTTCTGCTCCAGAGTCTCTGTAATATTTGAGACCGGCGTCGGTTAGAACAAACCAGTGCTTCTTCCACTGGAAGACAACAAACATAAAAAGTTCTAAAGAACTACAACCAAAGTGTTAAAGAACTACAACTACATAGTGTTAAAGAGCTACAACCACAGAGTTAAAGAACTACAACCATATAGAGATAATAAACTAGAACAGTGTTACAGTACTAGTGTAGTGTTAAACAACCCTACAGAGTAAAAGAGGTACATCTTGTCTTTATAATCATATTCACATATTTATTTTACGACTGTTTGAATGTTAGCAAAGCGCAATGGTAAGCAGGATAACCGGATGCCGTGTGTCTTTGTGCACGTTTGTCGAGAAGTGTGGGATCTGTTTACAGAGGAGGAAGTTGTGGTTTGTATGCGTGTATGTGTGTGTGAAGTGGGTATTGTGTGTGTGTGTGTGTGTTTGTGAAGTGGGTATGGTGTGTGTGGGTTTGTTTGTGGTGATGCTTATGAGAGACTGAGTGAGTGTGTGGATGTTACCTCTCCCAGGTCGTCCATCTTGGACATCCATCCCTTCTTGAAGTTCAACAGATCCGGCTGTGGGATCACAAGGTCGAAGGTTAACCCTTACATGGTCATGATTACATATTTACAACATCCTGTTTGGTACACGGGTACTTATAATTGAAGCACCTATTGTAATGGACAGATCTCTAGAATCAGATATACATGCTGGTTATAGTGTAAAGAGTTTGGATGACGAGTGAGACAGGAAACAAAAAACGTACTTCCGTGAAACAAGAACAGGACACTATTTATGCAAACCCGGAAAGGGTGGGTGGAAATACATTAACAGCTGCAGTGTATAGCAAACAAGAGTGTGTGTGTGTGTGTGTGTGTGTGTGTGTGTGTGTGTGTGTGTGTGTGTGTGTGTGTGTGTGTGTGTGTGTGTGTGTTACAACCTAACACTACAAGAGAACTATACCAACAGTACGAGAGATAACTACAACATAGTACTGCAACATAAAACTATCATAGAACTACAACCACACGATCATAGAACTACAACGACACTATCAGAGATCTATAAACAAACACTACCAGAGAACTACAATACAACACTACCAGGGGACTACAACACACCACTGCTTGTGTTGTAGTCTCTGAGGGAGACATTTCAGCCGAACGATGTTTGGAGTTTGGTTGACAGCTGCAGAGGGACAGAAATGCGCACACAAAACACATACACACACACACACACACACACACACACACACACACACACACACACACACACACACACACACACACACACACACACACACACACACACACACACACACACACACACACACACACACACACACACACACACACTAACCCTAACTTAAAAGCAACACTCCCAGAGATAACTACAACCGTTACCTTACACTACATGAGAACTACACCCCAACACTAGCAGAGATAACTACAGTACTCCCAGAGAACTGCAACACAACACTACCAGAGAAATACAACAAAACACTACCAGAAAACTACCATCGAAGAGAACTATACAACCATTAAAAGAGAATTTGAGTGTGTTTTTGTATACAACAGTCGATTATAAAGATACGTTAACTAACCTGGAGGATTGACCTAACCAAACCAGTCGTACGACAACAGAAGAGCAGAGAATGAAAATACTTATTTCGGGGAATTAAGTTACATTGCGTTTCTGACAACCGCAGCGGCACACCCTCCGTTCTACGAACCACACGACGCAACAACTACACAACTCACCCGCCTACCCGCCTACAAGCCACACGACACAACTACACAACTCACCCTCCAGGAAAGCCACACGACACAACTCCAACCCGCTCATAAGGGGTGACCTCGCGGTTCGTTATAATGTAAACGATGCCACTTTGACGACGAACACACCGCGGCGTTTGCGCGTCGTCTGCTCGGACGGCTTCAAGCACGTTATGAGCCATGTGAGGAAATATCAACAATGTGGGCTTTGTTCGTGTCAAATTAATGTCTCACAGTGTTACCGATGTACAACTTACCGTCATGGTCATGTAATCCAGATGCAGTTTGAAACGAGAGAAAAAAAATTAAGTTATTTCATGCTGGGGAAAGGGCCTCGTCTCCCCAACTTCACCTAACAAATCCTCCGGGGTAAATCCTGCGGGCTGAGACCAGACCAGATTCCGTCCCGAGTAATCATTGGAATGAGGAGGATTCCAAAGCTTTCGGTTTTCCAGCCGGTCCAAAGTTGAACATGCCTTTTTTTTGTTGCAGATAAACGTCAGCTGAAAATCTCTCGGTTTCACAACTTTGTGACAAACGGATCACTTCCTGGGCGGACCGACTAGAGAACAACCGCAGGGAACGATCATATTTGCATAACTTAAAGTTCGACGATCGAATCCCCTTTGAAATAAATGGATAAAAAAATATATATATTGATAAGCTATAGAAAAATGTAATGCTAAAAACATAAATAAAATTGTACTGACCAGTTATGCCGCTAATAATCGGGAGTCTTTAATAACTCTTTCGAGATGTCAACATACATGTAGGCCTACTGACAGCGGCTTGCGGGTTGGTGATAGGCCTACATCAGCAAAGTATGAATAACTAATGTGAGTGTCTACATGATATTTACTGAATGTGTGACCTACAAGTATTTTGTTTTTTAATAACGATTTTATACACTTGATTGTACACATATCCGTTTTCCTTGGCCTAGTTTGGTTATTATTACCGTGTACAGTTCGACTATACAGTGTCATTATCATACAGAAAATAGCAAACAGACACACACACACACACACACACGCGCACACAACCTACACGCACACAACCCACACACACGATGAGGCATACCTGTGTCATTTCAGGTATGTGGGTGTTTCCGGTTCCCTCCTCCCCCGTAGGACCACACCCCTGGAATCAACAGCAGATTAAATCAATAATCAATACATTTATCTATATATTTTTTAAATATATTTATATTAAAAATAAATTGATATTCAGAACAAAAAAAGCTATGCAGAGTTTCACACACACACAAACACACAGACAGACACACAGACAGACAGGCAGACAGACAGACAGATAGACAGACAGACAGACAGACAGACAGACAGACAGACAGACAGACAGACAGACAGACAGACAGACAGACAGACAGACAGACAGACAGACAGACAGACAGACAGGTGGGTTGGTGGTGTAGAAGAAGATATATTGTAAGGCTTCCTGTGGGAAACTTTATTATGGCTGACTTCTATGGGTGACTTTTTTCTGACAGGTTACCATTAGCTTGTGTACCTATCTGACCAGGTTCCTATTGGATGGTGTTCCTTTCTGAACAGGTTCCTATTGGTTGGTGTACCTGTCTGACCAGGTTCCTATTGGCTGGTGTACATATCTGACCAGGTTCCTATTGGCTGGTGTACCTGTCTGAACAGAGAGGTGGGGGAGTGGGATCTGGAAAGGTTTCCCCAACCCAGCATCTCTCTGTGGTGGCTTCCGGGTTGGTCTCTCTCCCTGGACGGGTGTCTGCTCACAGAATGACTGAGGAGAATGCACAGGTAGAAGGGGATATGCAAACACAACAATCACATTTTTGCATGAACCGGACCAGTGAGGTAAAAAAAAAACTTGAAAAAGCAAGACTGCACAACACTGTATATTGCTCCAATTGTGTTATTTTTGAAACGTTGAAATTGGATGACCAGTTTGAGAATTAACAGGTACCATGTCTCAGGGTTCTAACTGCGTCTCTATGGTTTCTCTGGGTTCTTACCTGGCCGGTTTAAAAAGCTCCTGTCTCCCTCGCGGTGCCTGGTGGTTCTGGGGTTTCACTGCTTCCTCTCTCTGGTGGATCGTCCGGCCTCTCGGCACATCAGCCAACACCGCGTACTCCTCCCTACTCCTGCCTCCCGACTCCTCCCCGCTCCGACCCCCAGACTCCCAGGAGTCCATGGAGCTCTGCGAGGAGGTGTTCCTCTGCAGCTGGATCAGCGGCGGGGGGGAGGGGCTCTGTGTGCGGCGGAAGGGCCGATGGTTTTCAGGGGAGGGGCTTCGTTGTTCCTCCATGCCCCTCCTGCTGTCGGAGAACCGGTTGACGCTGGAACTCCTGGATGCTGGTCTACTGACTGACGAGGCGGTTCTACTGGTCTCCCTTGGCCCCTGGAAACCTTGCCTGCTTGTCTCCCTGGACTCCTGGAAACCTTGCCGGCTGGTCTCCCTGGTCACATGGAATCCCGCTGACCTACTGGTCTCGCGGGGCCCCTGAGAGCCCACCGTTCGACTGGCCTCATTTGATGGCTGGAAGCTTGTTGTTCTTCTGGTCTCTCTTGGTGCATGCAAGGTTGTTGTTCTACTGGTCTCTCTTGGTGCCTGAAACCTGGTTGTTCTACTGGTCTCTCTTTGAGCCTGGAAGCTTGTTGTATTACTGGTCTCTCTTGGTGCCTGGGCGATGGTTGTTCTACTGGTCTCTCTTGGTGCCTGGGCGATGGTTGTTCTACTGGTCTCTCTTTGAGCCTGGAAGCTTGTTGTATTACTGGTCTCTCTTGGTGCCTGGGAGATGGTTGTTCTACTGGTCTCTCTTTGAGCCTGGAAGCTTGGTGTATTACTGGTCTCTCTTGGTGCCTGGGAGATGGTTGGTCTACTGGTCTCTCTTGGTGCCTGGAAGCTGGTTGTTTTAATGGTCTCCCTTGGTGCGTGGAGGCTGGTTGTTTTACTGGTCTCTCTGTGCGCGAGAGAGCTTGCTGTCCTGCTTGGCGAGCAGGTTCGGCATGCAGACGAGCTATATGTTGAATCCCTCAGGGAGCGTGAGGAGCTGTTCCTCTCAGACATAACCGAGTCCTGGGTGGTTCTCCTCTGGAAGTGGCTGTTGCTCTCTGCTGTGGTGATTTTACTCAGGATGGAGTAGCCTGGCGATTCAGCGTTGGGGGTTCTGGAGGTGGAGGAGCCGAGGCGGTTGAGAGAGGTGACGGACTCTGTCTTCCGTAGCGAGGAAGCTACCGGAGGGTCATAGGTTCTTCTAGGGGGCGAGGAACTGCGTCCATTGCGACTCCGGGCAAAACCACCTGACTCAGACTTGAGGCCTTTGGTAGGACTATCGTAGGTCCGTCTCGGAGAGGTACGCCCAGAGTCGCTAAAGGGACCTTTAGGTTCTGCGTTCTTGGATAGGTACCGTCCCGGAGACTCGTGGCTCTTCCTTCCTGGAGAAGAACTTCGGCTCTCATTAACTCGACTCCTGCTATAACTGCTCGAAGCAGTCTTGTTCGACATCAAGTGGTTGTCCATTGTGTCATTGCTGCGTCTGGCCGATCGGGAGCTGCAATTGTCCTGTTCTAGATTGTTCTGTGTGTTCCTTGCGTCCGGGTTGCGTAGAAGAGCCTGGCTCTCGATGTCGTATCCCTCCCTGATGGGGGAACCGCAGCGACCTGGGTGACTTCTACTACTGAGGGATGTGACGGATCCAGACTTCCTGATTGGGCTGTGACTTGTTGAGCTGTAACTTTTCCTGGCCAGCAGAGAGCTGTCCACCTCACGGAAGCCACCGTGGTCTGGTCTTGGGGGCAAAGAGGAATAACTGTTACCCAGCTGCCTCTGGCCATTGGAGATGCTGCTCAGAGGTTCTGTTTTGCGAAATGAGGCAAGGCCAGATGTACTGTGGTCCTTCCTCAAAGGAGAAACGCTTCTGCCGTCCTGGACTCTGCCGCTCAACACACCATTTGTCTCACTCGATTTACGCAAGACGCTCTTAAAGTCTGAAACGGTAGTCCCTTGGGATTTGGCAGAACTAGCAAATGATTTGAAGTTCTTGGGCAGTGTTCCTGAACCGGTAGCTCTCCCAGATGGAGCCTGGGAGGGGCTCCTGGACCGTCTCTCTGGGCCACCGCCATCGAAGCTTCGTGTATTGAGGGAGAGGCTCCCCTCGCCACGCCCAAACGGTGATCGCCCTCGTGCTGGAGACGAAGAACGAGATTGGAGGGTGGAACCTAGTCTCGAGGCATCATGTCGTCCAGGCTGCTGATTGGATGAAGACTGGGGGGAGGAGAGGTTTCCTTTACCGTATGAGCTGCCCTGGCGTCTTTGGCTGGTTGAGGCCAGGGACTCTGCGATCTTAAAAGGCGTGGGACTCGGAGAGCGAGGGCCAACCAGGGCCTCGACCTCGACCGCAATCTCGTAGGGGTCAGGAGGCGGCGCGATCTGGTTCTTGTCCTGTTCCTCTTGGCTTAGTCTGTCAGGAGGTGCTGCCACGTGGCGGTTTCGGAAGGGGACGGTGTCTTTGGGCTCGATGTTCCGAGTGTTGAAGACCGGGTGTCCTCTCTCAAAATGGCGGAACGGAGCCGGTGGATTCTGGTCATGCAGCGAGCGGGACCCGGAAGCTCTTCCCATGGAGAAATAGCCGCTGTCTCTGCTCTCTCTTTCTCCTCTGATCCCTGAGAGCAAAGCATCAGCAGCTGAAAGCAAACGGGTATAGGGAACTCTAGATGTCAAAGATCAACTGCCAAGCACGGAGTTCCTGCCACGAGGCCAACTATATTGTATTACTGATAATTGCCCTGCAAAACCTCCACCGCTGGCACCTATCACACAGGTTAGCTGACTGGGTGTGTAAAGAACACCTTTGGGTGTAAGTGGATACTGATTGGTCAAACGCTGCAAGTCATGGCTGCACTAGTCCTAAAACTTGCTAGTTAGCAACTGATATCATTTTCAATTCAAAGGATGCTATTTGGGTCTCCAACCCTCTACTTGCTACCCTCCATACGTAAATGCTCTTAGTGCGGGGGAAAGGATATGAAAGTCAAAAGCCCAAAACAGTCAACAATGGAAGTGTGCAAGTTCATACTGCTGTACCAGCTTCAATTCAATTAACTGGGGTGTGGTAGTTTGCTGTACTGGGGGGGGGGGGGACTTTGGGGAGGGCAGGGATGAAGTACCTGGGGTTTTGCTGAAGGCATCCCTGGCTTGGGCTTCCCCCATCCATTCCCGGGGGTCAGGGCGGTGTGCGGGGCGGTCCAGGCGGGTCATAGCGGGCTGCTGGGGGAAATAGTCGTCGGTGTTGCTGCTGCTGAGCTCAGGGGAGTCGCTCTGATCAGCACAGCTAGGAGAAGAAGAGACGGAGAGGGAGGGAGAAGGACGTACACGTACACACAAACATTTATATATTTACATACATTCCGTCCGTCCGTCCGTCCGTCCTGAAACCTGTCTTTGGTGTTACCTGTCTGTCCATCCTCCTCCTCGTCTGTCCTGCCTGTTGGCCTACCTTTCAAAATGCCTTACCTGTCTTTCCTACTCTTTATCTGTGGTCATGCCTGTCTCTCCTTCAACTTGTCTGTCCTCCGACCTGCCAATTCTCAAACTTGTCTGTTGCACAACCTGTCTGTGGCCCTACCTGTCTGTCCTCCTATCTGTCTGTTGTACTAGTGCTACCGGTCTTTTGTCCTACCTGTCTGTGCTGCTGCTGTCGTAGTCGGTGTCGCAGGTGTACAGTCCACCGTCGGGGCTCAGAATGCACACGGAAGTCCTCCGGTAACCACGGCAACCCCCGCTGACATCACAGTAGATGCTCACCGCCGATTGGCTGTCAGAGTCGTCCTGATGAATTGAGACGACGGGACGGTCGGCATCACGTCAATCAAGAATTGTTTGGCATCACTGATACCATCTCACCGTAGCGACACTGTATCACTGTCGGCCCTCTTAAGCATCAGATTCTCAGCAAGCTATGCTAGTGCTAGCTAGCTATGCTAGTTAGCAAGGTACGTTTGCTAGGTAGTCAGCTAAGTCAGTTCAGAGCTTGTTCTTTGACTGCATAACCAAACACACACCCGGGACGACCAAGGAGGAGAAGATGAAGTTAGTGTTGCAAAGTCGGTCCACTGAGTTTGGAAAAACATTGACCGCCCCATCTCTCTCTTTCAATCTCCAAGTTTCTCTCTCTCTCTCTCTCTCTCTCTCTCTCTCTCTCTCTCTCTCTCTCTCTCAGATGCTGGGTCTCTCGGTCGATTAGGGTTACACACTGTAACTCAACTCTTGTTCTCATCATTAATTCATGATTCTTTTTTTAACCTGGCATTTATCTTGTTGCATGAATTTACATCTTAAAAATCATCCAAACAGTTTGACTCTACTTAGGGGGCTGTCCATCTCCTCAACACTTACGTACCCTTACCTGCGACTCAACTGACCCTACTGTGTTGGACAGCAGGTCCTGGTTGTCGGACTAATGTGATCTGGTGGAATAACCAAACTCAAAGATCAAACGTATGAGCAAACGTAACCCCATATTAGCCGAGCCAAGTTCACCAGTGGGGTTACCGCCCACCGTTGCAGGGTTTCCAGGCTCCCGTTTAAATGATAGCCGAGAAATAAGGATATAAAGGCTTCTGTGTTTTGTGGTAGTGTACGTAGACTTCCTTTACACCTTGACTCTATATACAACCAATCCCCAAAGAGCAGCACATGATCTGCCTTCATCAATCTGTAATGAGAGAGAGAGCTAGGCTACCACAGCTCTCTCTCTCTCTTTATCACTGCTTCTCTTTGTCTCTCTCTCCCTTTACAACATCCCCCCCCCCCTTTCTCTCCCTCACTCCAATGACCTTTTGACAGCAGGAAAGGTCATGTGACCCAGTGACTCAAAAGATACAGAACACAGTTCAACTTCATCAAAAACGTCCAACATTCGATACAAAACATATCGATTTTGAAGATATTGATATAGATACAGAATTTATAGATACAGAATATATCACACCTGATCAACCAAGTCACAATTATCTCAAATATAACAGCGGCTGTATCCCTGCCCAGTGACACACCACACAGCCCTCTCCTATTGGTCCTCATCACAGGTGTGTTTACCTGCCAAGGATGTACCTTCAGACGCAACCGGTCCACTTCCTCCTCGCGTCCCGCCTCCTTCCTGCCGCTCACGTCCCCCCCCCTCACCGTTGGTGACGCCTCCTCCTCGCCCGTCACTGTCCGCGTCTCAGGGCTCGCCCCGGATATGTTCCCTGTTCTGCTCCTGAACCCGGTGGCGCGCTCCGTCCCCGCGCCCGGCGTCGCCTCCTCCGTGTGCGTGACTGCACCGGCGTGCACTCGCTTCTGGCGGAGGCAGTCATGGCAACGGGACGGGTCGAAGACGTTGGGCTGGAACTCAGCGCAGGCGGGCTCTTCAGGAGGGAGGGGCATGGCGGGGCGGGAGCGGGGGGGGTGCTCATCTCACCACTCACGACAGGTAGGGGTTAGACAGTACAGGTCAGGTCATTAGGGAGCAGGTAGGGGTTAGACAGTACAGGTCAGGTCATTAGGGAGCAGGTAGGGGTTAGACAGTACAGGTCAGGTCATTAGGGAGCAGGTAGGGGTTAGAAAGTACAGGGACAGGTCATTAGGGAGCAGGTAGGGGTTAGACAGTACAGGTCAGGTCATTAGGGAGCAGGTAGGGGTTAGAAAGTACAGGGACAGGTCATTAGGGAGCAGGTAGGGGTTAGACAGTACAGGTCAGGTCATTAGGGAGCAGGTAGGGGTTAGAAAGTACAGGGACAGGTCATTAGGGAGCAGGTAGGGGTTAGACAGTACAGGTCAGGTCATTAGGGAGCAGGTAGGGGTTAGACAGTACAGGTCAGGTCATTAGGGAGCAGGTAGGGGTTAGACGGTACAGGTCAGGTCATTAGGGAGCAGGTAGGGGTTAGACGGTACAGGGACAGGTCAGGTCATTAGGGAGCAGGTAGGGGTTAGACAGTACAGAGACAGGTCTTTACAGAGCAGGTAGGGGTTAGACAGTACAGGGACAGGTCAGGTCATTAGGGAGCAGGTAGGGGTTAGACAGTACAGGGACAGGTCATTAGGGAGCAGGTAGGGGTTAGACAGTACAGGGACAGGTCAGGTCATTAGGGAGCAGGTAGGGGTTAGACAGTACAGAGACAGGTCTTTACAGAGCAGGTAGGGGTTAGACAGTACAGGGACAGGTCAGGTCATTAGGGAGCAGGTAGGGGTTAGACAGTACAGGGACAGGTCATTAGGGAGCAGGTAGGGATTAGACAGTACAGGGACAGGTCATTAGGGAGCAGGTAGGGGTTAGACAGTACAGGGACAGGTCATTAAGGAGCAGGTAGGGTTAGACAGTACAGGGACAGGTCATTAGGGAGCAGGTAGGGGTTAGACGGTACAGGGACAGGTCATTAGGGAGCAGGTAGGGGTTAGACAGTACAGAGACAGGTCATTAGGAGCAGGTAGGGGTTAGAGAGTACAGGGACAGATCATTAAGCAGCAGGTAGGGGTAAGACAGTATAGAGACTTGTCATTAAGTAGCAGGTAACTGTTAGACAGAACAGAGAAAGGTGATTAAGAAACTGGTAGGGGTTAGACAGTGCAGAGACAGGCCATTAAGGAGAAGGCAGAGATGAGACAGTACTGAGACAGGTCATTTAATAGCAGGTAGGTGTTACACATGATACCATTTGGGAGTCTAACCCCCTCCCATCACCCTTCCTGCCAGTAACATACGTGTTGCTGTGAAGGACCATGTTACTCTATTGGTGGACACTTTTATTTTTATAGCACTTAGTGTGCATCTCCTTGTATCCGGTCTGTCCAGTTATGTGTGTATGTTGTTGTTCATTGTGCCTGACATACAGTAAACAAGATAAACCACCATATACAGTGCATACACAGGCCCTCGAGCTCCGACAGAACATTTGAATCCTTCAAAGTATGCAACTTAGAGCAGACCCGTAATACTCTAGTAGACCCCCCCCCCACAGACACTGACACACTAGTCGATCATTCACTAGTGATCATAGAACCCACAGGTTGACTAGCGATCACAACAGACGCACAAACACAATATACATACATATACTGTATACTAGATATTTATAGGCAACATAATGAGCAGTGCCTACCTGGTAGAGGTACGGACTAGATCTGGTCTCTCTCTATGACTAGTTCCTGTTTTTCTAGGACTAGACCTGGTCTCTTCTGGGCTAGATCTGCCGGTTTCTTTGGGAGACACATGGCTCATCCCTCACTTTCCCCCCTCAACCTAAAACACACACCTGATTGGCTGCTCCAACAATAGGGGAAACTGAGGCACGCGGGTGGCCATGATGGCCCGGCTTACACAGGAGAGTGGGCTCGAGGGGAGACAGGGCGGGAGCCAACATGGAGCTGGTGGCACAGTGATGTGTTGTATTAGATATCATGGGCTTTAGAAAGGTAATCAAACTCCTAACAGAGACAGCTGGGACACCAGGCCCCGCATTAATAAATAAACAGCTCAGAAGTATGGACTGTCAAACATTACCATCCTAAATGAAACACTGCTGAGGCACGGACTAGCATTCCCTCAAACGTTACTGTGGTAACATTTACTTATTCAATTGTATATGGTAGTTAACGGAGGAGAATGATGTACTAACGTACACTAAGGCCTCTAGGAGGTAAGGGTCTCTGGCATTAAGGATCTCCAGCAGGAAGGAACAATGATGACAACTTCCTGCTTCTCAGGAAGCAGGAAGAGTCCGTCCGAACAAAAGACACCAGACGCCGTAATAATGACAAACATTTTATTATTCAATTAAAGTCTACGTAGCAAACACTTATGGTCATCATTAATACATTAATCCGAATCCCAATCAGTAGAAAAACAGTCGGAAGAGCAGATAGAACTGCAACGACATCAGCACTCAGGTGTGTTGACACCGTATCTACAGGTTATCGTGGTCCCCTGCTCCGATGGGGACTCTGGCAGTGAGCCAATATAAACATCTGCATTCCTGTTACCATGGCGATCAGGGGTCCAACACTGTGTGGTCCACAGAGCAGATCCGCTCCGCCCTCGCACCGTCTCAGTCCTTGTAGTGCTGTTTCTTGCCCGTCTGCTGTCGCCGTTGTTTCTTGGAGGTCTTCCCTGGACGAGCCTTGACCTTGGACTCGCTGCCGCGGGCGTCGCCCTGGCGACCGCGTGCCCCCTTCCCTTCACGTTTATGTTTCCCCTTCCGCTGCTTCGTAGCAGCGTTGAGCGACGTGGACAGAGAGCGGATCCTGGGACAGACACATTTTGTGGTCAGACAACAACAAAACACACAATTCTGTAGAATGTATAAACAAGTGTGTATATGTGTGCCGCACGTGTATACTTTGTCTGTGGCATATGTATACTGTGTAAAATATGTGTTAACCGTGTACCCCATGTGTGTATTTTGTGTGTGCACTTCAGAATGATTGTTTTATACTTTTTGTTGAGGATAGGCTTATGGGCTTGCTTTGGCATTGCGGCAATTCTCTCTCCATACTCCTCCCCAGCATTCTTCAATCCTGCTTTCTCCTCTCCCTCCTCCCCTCCAGACACCTTGAAGAACAGATAAAAGTCAGTCTCTCTACGCCAGCCTTCCTGGAATTAGAAAGGATAAGTTCCATGTGTCTCTCTACGGACGCCATCTTGGATCTAGAAAGGATAAGTTCCATGGGGTCTGCACAGCCGACATCTTGGATCTCTACCTCCGTGTCGTCGAGGCCCAGCAGTTTGGCGTCCGTGAGGTCCAGGTTGCTGATGGTCGTCACGGTGACCGTGTGGTTGGGGTGGTCGTACTGGACGCTCTCTGTGGTATCTGTGACCCCCTCCTCCAAATCATCTTCTTCGCTTTCTGTTGAGCCAACGGACATAGACAAGCAAGAAGTAGAACGTCATGTCTTTACAGAGCAAACTTTTCAACACCGGGTGTGATGTCATGGTCCATTACAAGCCCTGTCATAATGTACCCATATACAGTACATGGGACAGATTGGGAGCTGGTGTGCACCCTGATGTGAAGAGTGGGTCAATAACACCAGTTGGTAAAGTCAACTAGACTTATGATATATTTACTATTCAACAAACCAATTATCTAACAGGCACTTTTATCCAAAGACACATATTTCGAATTCAGATTCATGTCAGTAAAGAAGCAGGTAGGATTAGGGGGGGGGGGGGGGATCTTGCTCAAGGACGCCTCTAGGGAGACTGGACACTGAGGATGTAATCCAGACCCTTTCAGCTGGGAGTCCAACACCCTGACCATACTGCAGTAGCAGTCTACCTACCGAGAGCATCCGTCCTCTCCTTCAGCAACCGAATGTACTCTTTATGGCGCTGAGGATAAACACAATTTCGCAGTTAGAAACCTCTCCAAAGCCGATCCAGCCCTCGGTACATGTTGTTTACTACTTATTCAAAGGAAACAGCGTAAGGGGTACGTGTGGAGGTTACCTCTTCGCGCACTCGGATGTGCTCCTCTTTTATCTTCTTCTGGATCTCCACCACCGCTGCCTTACGACGCTCTACCTTCCGCTTGTGGAAGCCGGTCAGGTACTCCCTGCACCGGGGGATTAACAATGAATTCACCCCTCGACATACTCTAAGCAATACTCTTTGAGACACAGGGCATGATTAAATAATTGATACAACTAAATTGTACACATGTCCACTTCAACCAGTAATTCAACATGTTTTGAACTAAAATGCGTGTTCAAACTTACTGTCGGCTGTTGTCGTCAAACGTAACAATACATTTATTCTCTCGTTTCTTAGATCCTGGCTTGAATTTAGCTTTATGCGGCGTATTGTTTGTTTTCTTCTTGTTCTTCATGTTTACACGTGAGAAGCTGTCTTCCTTGGTCCGCGGGTCAAATGGTTCCGACAGCAAACAGTATCTGTCATGATCGTTCCAGAATAGTTTAATCTTATCTAAAACTGTTGTTTGTTTGTAGAGTAACGTATAAATACTAATAATATGGAATGACATGTTTCAATATAAAAAAAATATTGTCAGTTTCACCAACAATTAATTAATGCGTCGGTTGCGACTAAAAAGTTTGATAGATTTTCTCAAATTTCAATTTTGATTCTAGATCAACTAAATGACCAATTTGATTTTATATGGATAAATACATACGAGTAATTTATGTAATTATTAAATATAAATAAAATTCGGATACGTCAGCTTTTACCACTTGTTTTATTTAAAAATAAAATCCACATGAACGTACAAATCGAAAAGTACAACACAAATAAAAGAAACATACAGAAATTTGGTAACATAATATAACTAATATTCTAAAGAGTTTTCAGATGACGTCAAACCATGGCCAATTGTTGACTTAACATTCGAATATAATCTACATCTTGATATTAATAAAAAATATCTTAAAAAAGGTGCAGTGTTTAGCAATGAGTGATATCCAATTGGAGGATGCAGATTTCAACAACGTAGGAGAATCTACGTTGGTCTGTACTTCCAAAATGAGGTCATCGTCTACGACAGCATCGAGAACCTTATGGATGAAGTTAGGGACGCTAGCAATGTTTATCCCTTCCAGACGAGTTCCAAGGATTGGAAGACGTCTTCCAAGGATTGGAATGTAGCTATCAAGGGCTCATTCTTAGGTAATGGAAATGCTTTCTTATTTTTATGGGATTATAAAGTCATTAAAAAAAACCTCATTATGCTCCATTCATGCAAAGTCCGTTCCGTAAGATGCCACTAAATTCTACACACTGCACCTTTAAATGGGTCGCCACTCGGCGCTGCCAGGCACGCATAAAAAATGAACATGATTGTAATTTTTCACAATAAAATGTGAAGAGGAAACGGTTTTTAACATCATTAAACCTTTACATATGGACATAAAAGGCCAACACAAGGAAGGATAAAAGGAATAGTCAACCCCAAGCGTTCAGAGGTCCACAAAGCTCACACATGAAGGTAAAAACCAACCCCTGCTCTCGAGGATTTACATACAAAGAACATAAAAAACATCTCTAAAAAACATCAGTTCTTGATCACTAGCGACTTCCAAGACTTTCCTTCAGTATACACACTGGTGGGCTGATATCTGGCAACGGTGTAGACTGTTCCCTGACCGTTACCCTCCAAGCGCTTACCTGAACTTATCCTTTCCATTGATAAACCTTAAACTCAACCACCTTCATCACCTCATGTTTCCATAAGATTATGTTTCATATACGACCACACCACAGGTATGTAAGCCACTAATTCAATCTAGAGTGTGGGTATGTCTATGTGTGTGTAAGTGTGTCTAAAATGGAAGCCTATGAAACTGGATGCATGATAATACGATAAAATACATATGTTTTAGCAGAATTCCTTCCTCTGTTTTTCCCAAGCGAGCAGCAAAGCCAGTCATATGAAGCTGTTAGCTAGCTAGCTTTAGTGGCTACAGTGTTCTACTCCCAGACATAACATCCTGGGTTCAGTCCCCAATGTCCCCACCTTGCCATTAAACCTAACCTTAAGCACGTATCTGACCCCTACCTGCTCCTTTGTGACCCGTTTTTGTTGCCCCAACGCGCTTTGGCTTAAAGCCTTGCCTAACTGACGGTGATAAATAGTTGTGTAAAAGCCACCGTGTAAGTGATTTCCTGATAGTACGAGTCGATCAGGTGCAGAATGGTGCTTCAGTGTTTGAGGTAGACAGGACTAGACACTGCACCACTACACTATACCACTACACACTCCCTCCCCCTTTCCCTTTGAGGCCAAATTCGTCATACTTCCCTTGAGCTATGGTAATGTTAATAACAATGCAAACTCAGCGATAGCCTTCCTACTGGGAACCTCTCCTCAACAGCCTGTTTAGTTGTACACGCGCATTTGTGTGTGCCTGTGTGTGTGTGTGTGTGTGTGTGTGTGTGCATGTGTGTATCCATTATGTGTGTGAGTGTGGCAGGGCCCCGACAGAGCTCTGTCGGGAGACTCTAGGCCCCTAAGCAGAGTTCCACCAGAAGACTAGGCCCCTAGGCTGGCTCCACCAGGAGGTGCTAGGCCCCTAAGCAGGGCTCCATCAAAAGACTCTAGGCCCCCAGACGGAGCTCCACCAGAGGCTCTAGGCTCCCAGGCGGAGCTCCACCAAAGGCTCTAGGCCCCCAGGCGGAGCTCCACCAGAGGCTCTAGTCTCTCAGGTGGCGCTCCACCAGAGGCTCTAGTCTCCTAAGCGGAGCTCCACCAGAGGCTCTAGTCTCCCAGGCGGAGCTCCACCAGAGGCTCTAGGCCCCCAGGCGGAGCTCTATCAGGAGGCCGCCATGCTGGTGCCCCCTCCGAGCCTCAGAAGGATCTGCTGGCAGTCCTGCAGCGATCGCCGGTCCCCCACTCTCTCCAGGGTGCGCTTGGCTTCGGCCAGCAGACGGGCTCGCTGGCCAGGTGGAGCCAGCAGCGGCAGGGGGAGGTGCCTACAGGCTAGCAAGATAGCATGCGCCCTCTCCCTCTCCCCCAGGACACACCCCCCTTCTGTGGAGAGACAAGAGACATGAGGAAAGGAGAAATGGGGTTAGCAGACATTAAGAAGTCTTACTATTGTGTTAACTGTGTGTGTTACCTTTAGTGTAAGAAGTGTGTGTGTGTGTTTTACCTGTATTTTAAGGAGTGTGTGTTAACTGTAGTGTGAGTGTGTGTGTTACATGTAGTGTAAGGAGTGTGTGTGTGTTACCCGTACTGTAAGGAGTGTGTGTGTCACCCGTAGTGTAAGGAGTGTGTGTGTTACCCGTAGTGTAAGGAGTGTGTGTGTCACCCGTAGTGTAAGGAGTGTGTGTTACCCGTAGTGTAAGGAGTGTGTGTGTCACCCGTAGTGTAAGGAGTGTGTGTCACCCGTAGTGTAAGGAGTGTGTGTTACCCGTAGTGTAAGGAGTGTGTGTTACCCGTAGTGTAAGGAGTGTGTGTCCTTCGGCGGAGGCTGTGCTCCAGCAGCTGGTGGGTCCGGGTGGGACTAGCCCCCGCCATCAAGCGCACGGTGGTCTCATGAAGGAACACCTGGAGACACACACACATTTTTTGAAGGGGGGGGTGGGGTCGTGGGGGTCTTGAGACTAAACATCGTAAACAAGTAAATTTAGTAAACAAGAAAATTATAAATTTTTTCATGAGGTAACACCTACTGGTTAACTCATTCAATGTAACTAACTATAGTCCTTTTTCCATCAAAAAGATAATGCGCTTTAAAATGATGCGCATCAAAAGTTAGTGCGACATATGTGATGGAAAAAGGGTTATATCGCTCTAACGCCGATTTTGTCGCACTAAGTTAATTCGCTCTGCAGAGGTGGTTTTGGGAAAGTTCTAGCGACATAAAAGTAATGGAAAACGGCTGAAGCGATATAGAATGTCGCGCATGCGCATTGTTGATGGAAAATCATCTAGCGGGTCAGAAAAATGCGCTTCAACGTGACACAATTTTAATTCGCTATAATCATTCTGTCGATGGAAAACCGTTTAGGCGCTTCTTATGTCGCTACAAATTAATTCGCTTTAAGAGTTAATTCGCTTGAAAATCTGATGGAAAAAGGACTATTAACTAGTTAACCAACTCACTGTACCTTGTGTTGGGCCTGCCTGTAGCTTTGTCCCAGCCTCCGGAGCGCACTCAGGTCCCTCTGGAAACCGGCCAATTGCGATGCAGGGGCGGGGCCGGGCTCTCCGTTGGTGCCGCCGCCCCCTCGCTGCCATAGGGTGGTCCGCAGGGTCAAGAGGAGGTCACACACCAGGAGCTCCACCCCCTAGTGGCCGGAGGGGAGAATGAGGTTCTGTTTCAACAGTCAGCCAGTAATGGATGAATGAATGAATTTATTGTGCGTGCCATGCCTCAGCACGCGTGTTCCAGCACACACACACACACACACACACACACACACACACACACACACACACACACACACACACACACACACACACACACACACACACACACACACACACACACACACACACACACACACACACACACACACACACACACACACACACACAGCGCTCCTGCAGTACCGTGTTGAGCCAGTGGGTGGTGCTACTGGGGGGGATGGAGAGGGACGAGGAGAGTAGGCCTCCAGCGCGGTCACACAGAGCCAGACGACAGACCTCCCCCTTCTGGACACAGAGACTCTGCTGCACCGCCTTGCACAACACATGCACCGCCCGGGGGAGGGGATGGCTGCGGGGGGTGGGGGGGGGGAGAGAGAGACAGACAGACAGACAGGACAGACAGACGGACAGAAAGTTTAGTCTTTTTTGAGTTTATGTCTTCAGCAGTGTATTTGCAGACACACAGACAGACGAACAGAGAGACAGACAACCTACTCCAGGTTGTGTAGGGCACGGGGCATCCGCTCCACCTCAGCCAGCAGTGACCTCACGATGACATCATCACCCTTCAGCCAATGGACAGCAGCCTTGAGGGCCGACGCCCACCAACGGCAGACGGGGTCTGTGACTGGCCGCCACAACAGGAAGTTGTTCAGAATCGATCGTCATTCAATGTCTCACTAACGGAGGACATTTAAAATGGACGACCTGTGTCAATCCTGTGGTTTATGTGATATGGCTCATATAAAACTTTATTTAAAGTGGACATCATCACAGACTGACATGTGAGGTGAGGTTTCACCTGACTAGATTAGTGTGAGTGGAGTATTTGGTCCTTGCAGTACTTGAGTAGTAGTACTACAGTGGTAGGAGTATTACTTTGATTACTTTAAACCAGTGTGATTCAAGGTGACATCATCCCTCAAAAATTAGCCGATCTAACGATCTTAAAGGGGACGTATGATACCACCTGCGCTGCGGATAGTGTACTACGTTTAAGTGTACTCGTGGAAGTATGGATATTGGAACAAAGCAAAGGTGTGAGTGTGATTAGCTGGTACTAGCCGTTTGTGCAGCTTCTGAAATCACTCCTAGATGTGTGACGGACAGAGGAGCAACGTTTGCCAAGGCTGGTAGATTGATCTATCCAGCACACATCTAAGTTGACACTCACGCTTGTGATGTCATAAGGGGCAGATGTTCAAAACAGCTGGTAACGGCTAATCACACTCACACCTCGTGGCATGTCATGGGAACTATGAGACAATGTGACTGACAGAAACTTGACGTCTCCAACATGAATGCCAGCAGCTTAAGCTAAACTGAATGTCCTGAGCCTATCCAGGAGGGGCTGAGCAACATGGTGGCATGTGATTGGGCGGTGGCTACCTGGCGTGCTGCTGTGATTGGCTGGCGCGGGGAAGGAGGGGGCCGAAGAGGGCGGGTCCTCAGTGCAACGGTCCAATAGCTGCAGGAACTCCAACGCACTGCAGAACTCCCTGGGAGAGAGACACAGAGAGACAGAGAGAGACAGAGGCAGTGAAAAAGAGAGTGAGAGACAGAGAGAGTGAAAAAGAGGGAGAGAGACAGAGAGAGGGAGTGTGATTTAGCAACGTGGTGGTCTAGGCTGCTGGTCTGTTTGGGTGAACACGGTCTAAAGAATGTCTAGGTGGTGGAAGATCGGTGGTCTAGGGGGTCTGGTGTTGGTCTAGGGGGTCTGAGGGAGGCCTAGCAGATGTCTGGACACTAGGGGGTCTAGGCGAGGTCTAGTGATAGTCTAGGGATGTCTGGGCGAAGTCTAAGGGGTCTAGGCGAGGTCTAGGAGAGTTCCGGAGAGGTCTAGGAATGTGGGCCGGGGGTCTAGCCGGCTCTAGGGGAGGTCTTGGGATGTGGTCTAGGCAAGGTGGAGGGGGTCCGGGGGAGGGCTCACCCTGCAGGCTCGCTGTGCGGCTGGATCAGAGAGAGAACCGTCCTTTCCAGAAGCTTCTCACAGAAGCAGCGGTGGAGTAGGCCCAGAGGGTCGGCTGGAACATCATCATCAGCGTCATCATCATCATCATCATCATCAGCGTCATCATCATCATCATCATCATCAGCGTCATGTTCCCACAGCAATGAATAAGAACAATAAATAATAACTCAGATTGGCAACACGTTGTGATGGCATACCGGTGTCTCTCTGGCTGCTGTAGAGCCCGTCGCAGTCCTTCGACTTCACAGACCAATCACAGCTCAGGAAGAACTGCCTGCCCAATGGGGTGAAGAGCCAGCGCAGGCCGTCGAGGAAGGGCTTGGGCTCTGATTGGTTGGCCAGGCCTTCGGCACAGCTCAACAGGTAACCCTGGAAAACGGACCAACCAATCAGAGAACAGGAAAAAGTAGTTCAACTTCTGTTCATTAACGTTTGTTTTGTAATAATAATGAACAAATAAATAAATTATCCAAAAATACATCCATCTTGCGATTTATACTACATGTAATGCAATATGATAATAAATAATATTATCTTTTATAATATTTCCATAAAAGATTTCCAGAAGGATGGAGATCTAAATGTGGAAGGAGCTACTGACCGGTAGGCAGGAGAGGTGGTGTCCCAGCACACATCTCAGGGCTGTTGCCGCGGTAACGTAGATGTGGGCCAGCTGGGCGGGGGCCATGTTTCCCAGGGCGCTCTCGCTCAGGTTGACGGCGCTCAGAGACAGAGAGAGGGCCCAGAGGCTGCTGCGCTGGGGCAGCTTCCCTGTAGAGAGACACCAGCGGTGAGCCCTCCTAGCTGTTAGCACCCCTAGCTGTTAGCCCTCCTAGCTGTTAGCACCCCTAGCTCTTAGCATCACTAGCTCTTAGCAACCCGAGCTCTTAGCACCCCTAGCTGTTAGCACCCCTAGCTTTTAGCACCCCTAGCTGTAAGCAACCCTAGCTGTAAGCAACTCTAGCCATTAGCAGATCTGGCTGTTGGCAGACCTGTCCACTACCTATCCACTAGCCTAGCACCAGAGACAGAGAGAGCCTAGGTGCTTCTGTGCTGAGGCAGCTTCCCTGTAGGGAGATACCAGAGGGTGAGCACCCCTAGCTGTTAGCACCCCTAGCCGTTGGCAGCTATCCGCTATCTTAGCATCAGAGACAGAGAGGGGAAGCTTCCCTTTAGAGTGCTTCCCTGTAGCACCCCTAGCTGTTAACGCTCTCACATTACGCCGAAACAAGCTTGTTTGTCTTGCGGTTGGAATGGGGTACAGACGACTGCACGGAAAAAAGTCTGGCAGTGGCTAACTGCAGCTAGCAGCGGCTAGCAGCGGCCTTACCCACCGGTGAGCTGGAGCTGGCTGAGCTTGTGGTAGACGAGCGCGGCGTCCCTGGCGCTGGTGCGGGCCTCCTCCCCCTCCAGCTTGCCCCCCACCTGGTGCACCAGCCAGCCCAGCGGGGTGCGGCGGTGCAGGCCGTAGCGCACCAGGTTCCAGGACAGGGAGCACAGCAGGTCCAGGCGGGAGGAGGGCAGCGCCCGGCTCAGCACCGACAGACAGGTCTCCAGGCTGCCCAGTGCGGCCGTGTAGTCTCCCTGAAGCGGGGGGGGGGGGGGGGGGGGGGGAGGCAGGGTCAGACACAGCCTACTGTGAGGTCACGTCGATGATGCTCATTGCTCAACTATAATGTATGGAGTTCAACGGCCATTTGTTCAGCTCTGAGTATGTATACAGACGGTGTATTGTATGTCGTTACTTAGCTCAGCAAATACTATCAGTGAGTAGTTCCACTTCCTTCTACTGCATTACAGTGGTTCTACTGGGTTTGAATTCAGTTTTATGGTGTCCTACTGGATTCTTCTTGGTCCTACTGGTCACTTCTACGGCATGTCCTACTAGTCTCTGCTGTCTCTATGAGGTTATACTGGTCTCTACTGTGTCTTACTGGTCTCCACTGTGTCTTACTGGTCTCCACTCTGTCCTACTAGGTGATACTGGTCTCCAGCACGTCCTACTGGGTGATACTGGTCTGCAGCGCGTCCCACTCACCCGGTGCAGGTGGAGGTCGGCCTGCTTGCGGTGCCTCCAGAAGGAGACGGACCTGGGGGAGTGCAGGGGGGTGACGGGCTCCCAGAGGTTCAGCACCCTCACGCAGCCCCACACGGCCCCCACCCCGCTCAGCACCCACACCATCACCCACGGCAACACGCAGCGCAGCCACGACGCTGCAGGGAGGAGGGGGTGGTAGGGTTCATGTACAACAACAGCTGCCACTACTACCACCGCTGTGGTGTACCTAACCCCCAGCTGCTCCTTAAAACGGACCAGACAGGTCAGGGTGATCGAAGCATCGTAACGTCTCTCGGGCTTTACTGAAACATCACCAAGATCATTTGTCCCGATTACTTTCTCGTACCGATTCTGCAGGAGAGCGTCGTAAACGATGGCAATACAGCACTTTGGTCTTTCGGACCCATCGGTCAGTAGAGAGTTTGTGGACAAGATAACCTAACTGATGTTTTAGCGAAGCCAGGGGAGACTGTTACGATGGTCTGATGAACAACCGGACCAGGAAATAATAATAATAATAATAATAATGATAATAATAATAATAATAAGTTAAGGAAGTTAGAGGAGGTCAACGGGAAGTTCCCTCACCGAGGTTCTGAGTGTGTGGGGGGAGCCAGGTGAGGCTCCGGGAGGGTCCGTGTGTGGGCCCCAGGCCGGCCCCGGGGCCGGGGGGCCCCAGCAGGGAGGGAAGGGGGTTGAGGGACAGGCAGAAGAAGGTGAGCGCGCACAGCAGGAGGCGCGACGCGTCCATCACCCCGACGGAGGAGGGCGAGTCCGGCTCGTTCTTCATCTTAGTGAGAGAGTGAGAGAAACACTCAGGATGCAAAGAAAGATAACTAAGGAAAAGTCTGTGTGTGCACGTGTGCGTACCAGCTCATGGTCCAGTAAGGGGCTCCCAGGTTCAGAGTCCACACAGTAGGGGGAGAACTGGGGTGAGCTGGAGCCAGAGTCCGATGCGGGAGGTGACATCATAACCACTTCCTGTTTGAGGTCCACGTCCTCTGACAAGACCACACCTTCTACAGGAGGGGAAAGGGAGGGAGAGAATGATTAGTAAAGCGCTTTGCAATCCGTCATGTGCGTGTGTAAGGCGTAACGGTTGGCCGAGCGGTACGTACTGTTTTTCTGATTGCCCATCTTCAGGGCGAGGTTCTCCTGACGCAGCCTGTGATTGGTCTGCTGCAGGTATTTGATGTAGTCGATGGCCTTCCGCAGAATGCCAGACTTGTGCATCTGAGAGAAAGAAAAAATTAAAAAAGCAGTCTCCCGTTAGGAACGCTACCCTCGCGTCGCAGGTAGCCGACACACCGAGACCTCAGCGTCATTGCATAGTAGCGTTGTTGCTATAAAAACATCGAAACAAGGTAGCATTGTTGCGAGGTAGCTAATCAACCTCTGCATTACTGCTAGGCGGCGTCCTTGTGAGTTGGCTCACCAACCTCAGCATTGCCGCGGGGTAGCGTCGCTGCTAGGCGGCCGACATACCTTAGCATCGTTGCCCATGACGAGGTCGCGGAGCTCCAGGATCTTGTCGTTGATGGACGAGCGGTAGCGCTTCTCGATGATGTTGTGGGTCGTGCGCCTCTCCCCCTCCTTGACCACGCCCCCCTGGATGACCGTGCCCATCATGGTCTGGATCTGCTCCCCGCCGAATCTGGAGCCGCCGCCGCCGCAGTGGGCGGAGCTCGACTGCAACTGCTTGATCGGCAGCTTGTCCCCGCCGCCCATCATGACGGGGAGCGTGGTGAGAATGTTGCTGCCCATGAGCGTCTGAGAGGAGGAGAAGACGGCCCCGTTACGTCTCGAGCTTGGAGGAAAGGGGGGAAACGGCGTGTGCTCGTGGCTCCGTACCTGCAGTGACGTGGTCTGGAGGGGGGTGGTGAGGGTGGCGATGCCGCCGGGGTTCTGGACGGTGGACAGAACCTGCGTCCCGTCGGCCTTCAGGGTGGTCAGAACCAGAGAGTCCGTCTTCAAGATCTGAGGCTGCTGGACCAGAACCTGACCAGAGGACAAAACAGCTTCAGCCTTCATTGAACCCTCTCTTTTCTTGACCACGATGGACAACGTCATAAGCTCACAAAGTCCTTAAGTGCCGTTTCATGCAGGCTACATAAACGTGGACAACACAGTGAGAAATGATACTCTATATAGACTACCAGGCAGAAAAGGGAAACAAAATAGTTGTCACATTGCTTATGGTTGCTCATAACTATGGACATAAATCCCAAATAGTATGATTGTATATATTATATATAGTCGTTCATGTTGATTGTTTCGATAACGGACAAATGGTACGTCGTTTTAAATGATCCTGCCGCAAGGCATTGTGGGGCAGCATTATCTCCTTTCCCTTCGTAAAGGACGGCCCCGTGTAACCAATGCTAAAGGAGATGAGAGAGGAAGCACCTTCCCTTGGCATTAAGCGAATTCAAACTTCTCTCATCATGGCTGCCTTTTGGATGCTTCCTGGTAATGGTTAGCCACCCAAGCAGAAAAGACTATCCTAGCGCAGCCACAGCCTACCTGCTGCATCTGCTGTTGCATGGTGTGGACAGTAGTGGGCGTGAGGACCCTCTGGTGCTGGATGGTCATTGGCTGAAGCTGTGGAGTCATGATGCTCTGCATCTGAGGCTGCAGGACTGGGGGGGGGGGGGGGGGGGAAGCCAAACCATCAGACAGTATTAATGGAGCTCCATCAAGAGGAATCAGATAAGCCTTTAATAATCCCAGATGAGACGCTGGTGTGTCACAGCAGAAACTACACGACTGTAATTGTTCAAACAATGTTTAAATGTTAATAAAAACTATAAAAGAATACACCGAAAATATGCCTACATAGAGAATCCCAGTAGTAAAATAATAATTGTAATGTATATCTGAACCAATATTCCTACAGAGAGCACTGTATTTCCTCTCCAAATATTAGCTTTATCTTTCTTATACATTTCTTCCAGCTAAATTTGGTTCCCGATGGTTACCTTGGAAACTATGGGCGGGGCTCTGGTGGCAGATGAGCGGGTTCTGGATGAACCGTGATTGGCCGCCGCTGCTGGTGATCATGACCGTCTGCGGCGCCTGGGTCTGGATGGGCATGGGGGTCTGGCACTGGGTCTGGACCAGCGTGTGAACCGGGAAGCTCTGGGTCTGCATGGGGATCCCCTGGGAGTGCACCTGGACCTGGGGCTGGGGCTGGGGCTGGATGGACTGCAGGGGGTGGGGCCTGGGCTGGAGCAGCGGGGGGGTGCGTGTGACCTGCTGTGGCTGCCCGCCGGAGGCCACCACGGAGACGGTCTGGACCGGGGTGAGCGGCGGGGTGAGCGGAAGGGACTGGGGGTTCAGCGACTGGGACGGGGCCAGGCCCACACTGGTGTTCTGGTACACGGCCTGGGTGGGGGTCTGGGGGGCGCTGGGGGTCTTGGGGACCGGGCGCTGGGGGGTCGGGGCGGTCTGCAGGGGGCCAGTGGTGTTCATCTGGTCGTCAAACAGCTCAGGGAAGTCGCCCACCTGGTTACTGACAAACTGCAGCATCTCTGGAGGGAGAGAGACAGACGGTGTTTAGATTGTTATTGCATTTTAAACTGTACATGCCGTTGCAATGTAAATGTATGTTTCCCATGTCGGAAAAGCCTCTTGAAATGATATGAGAGTGAGATTGGCCGGGAGACAGACAAGCAAAGATGCAAAGGCCCATAGGACTGGCTGCCTAGCAGATTAAGGCCCAATCCCATTTCTTCCCCTTACCCCTCCCCCTTGTTTTGAAGGGGGAAGGAGAAGGGGTAAGGGGTAGAAATGGGATTGGGCCTAAGGCACCTTCCCCTTACCCCTTCAAAACAAGGGGGAGGGGTAAGGGGTAGAAATGGGATTGGGCCTTAGTCACAGGAATGACAGTTGGTTTGATACTCGAATTACCTAAGTGACTATGTTATTACAAATATAGTTGCATCAATACAATTCCTTTTAATCTTGTCACACGCACCCTGATATAGCACATCGCTAGATCACACCAAGGCAGTCCATTACACACCCAGCCTGCTATACCACGCCGGCTACATCACACCACACTGTAGTGTATTGTGACCTTTTTGATAAGAGCCCTTCTCGAGCAAAACAGCAATATAAAGCACTTAAGATGGGAAACGACATAACAATAAAGTTCAAAACAAAAGTAAAGAATCTGGATAATAATTTTTGAGTTAAAGTTTTATAAATGTACATTCATTTAACTTGTTTCCAAGCATGATGTATATTGTTTTCTTCGATGAATAAAGATGCTAAATAGATCCAATATATATCAATAACAAAGGAGAAGCCCATTCATATTTTTATTCAACATCTAAAGACCAGGGGCCTCATGTACTAAGACTTGCGTGGATTTCATACTGAAACTTGGCGTACGCCAAAACCCAGAAACTGTCTTACGCACAAATAAATTCAGATGTATCAAAGTGTGCGAACGCATGGATCCAAGCACGTTTCTTTTGTACATCTCGATCAACGTGGAATTGAGCGCACATGCCGAGGTGCCAAACTCCTCCCTGTCCACGCCCTCATTTAAATATGCAATTTCATTTAAATAGGCCTCTGGACCTGAGATTCACCTCTTAATCCGATCACCTGGCACCATGAACAGAGGCAAAAAACGAAACTTCACAGAGTCTGAGCTCGAGATTTTGCTCCACGAGGTAGAAATGCGCAAGCATATGCTATTGGAACCCTGTCAACAGGGATAAATGCAAAACAAAAGAGAAGTGAGTGGGAGTGTGTTTGCGAGGCCGTCAATGCAGTGGGGTCTCAGCAGCGCACACACTCTGAAATTAAAAAAAAGTGGTCAGACCTCAAGGTGGAGGTGAAGCGGAGGGTTTCTGCCCACCGCCGAAGCGTGACCGCAACAGGTGGGGGGACGGGAGTGGGGGAACTCTCCCCCTTCGATTTGAGAGTGGCCGCTTTGATCGGTGACACAGCTCTCACCGGAGTGGTGGGAGCCCATGAAGGGGACACCGATCATCCCCAAGGTAAATATGCTGAAGTCATAAATGCTGTAATTATACTGGTTATACAATTGGCTGCTTGCAATACACATAAGTCGAGCGTAAAGATGCCAGGATATTAAAGACTTTGACTCGTGTTTATGAACTTAATTTTTTTATTTTTGAATAGACAAGCAAGGAGAGGGCACGGTTTGCTCCGTCGGCCCCGGCGTCTCCAGCGCCCTTCGGATTTGACCATTTGCGATGTCCTCTAACAACGCTAACGCAGCCATTTTTAAAACAATTTTCTTCATCCATTGAGCATGCTTTTATAGCCACCCATATAATTGCAAGGTGTGTTAATTGTTCATTAGTGTGTCTCTGATGTGCAAATCACTCCGAGTCATTGTTTTCACCTTTTTTCCCAGTTTCCCAGCGTCACCTCTGGCCCTTACATAGTCGACGCGAGCGACGCGCGTAAACGACGTGAGTGACGCGAGCGTCGCGCTTCCTTTCATAGTCTACACAGCATACGCGAACGTCGCGGGCAATGCATGACATGCAATACACCACTCACGCCATGGGTGGCAGCAGAGTCACCGGTGTTTTCGCGGGGGGACGTTCGAGGTGACGTTCCGATCAAAGTGGCTACGGAAGAAGAGTGATGAAGCGCAGAGATAGGCGGTGGTATGTGCGCCCTTTAAATACCACACGAGATCAGGATGGGGAATTTGTTTCTCTGGTGCTTCCAATGCGAAGCATGGACGAGGAGAGGCATTTCCAGTATTTTCGGATGTCGGCGCCAAAGTTTGATGATCTCCTTTCGCGAGTCATCCGATATCTTCCCGACTCTCACCAAAACCGGCCCTTGTCAGGGAGCAGCTGGCAGATTATTTTTTGTCAGATGCTGGCGTGTTTCCCCACCAGTACAATGTGCTACGATTGGGTATGCGCACTGACCAATAAATGTATATACATTGGTCACTTGGAAGCATGACTTTTGATTCATTAGTTATGTTACACAAGTTACCTAATTTGGTTTACGTCAAACTCATTAATTCATATCCATATAAAATGTTTATACAACGAGCTATTGCCTTGACGGATGAATGAATTATTTAAGTGTAGGCCTATAGCCAAAGGCTTTAAGCTATAGCGCATAATGTCCACAGAAATTATATGGTAGCCAACATTATTAGAGAAAAGGGGTTTATTTATCAAATACAGAAAATAGTCCCACCATACACGCACACATTTTTCATTCACTACACACTCACGCTTTCAAATTTCATTCACTCAAAGAGGCTACTGAACTTATGTTTCAAATTGAACGTGAACACAAAACATTACGTAATTAATTCAAATAGGCTAACAGTAAAACAAATAAGGCCAGTAATAGAACGAATATCGGGTGACAAGAAGATCATTAAAATGGCTCACAATCCCGCATCAGCTGTTTGATGTCGCGCATTAAAATAGCACTTTGACCCTGTGGAAGGGTTCGCATAAATTGGCACAGATAATTAGTAAAAGAGACGTCAAGTCATTCTTATCACGTTCCCGCATCCTCTCATATATTCTTCTGTAAATATAACCTATAGTAGTAATAATGTACAATATTTGCAGTATCGCCCCCACCGACTACGCTTGGTATTGCATGGATCGGCGCGTCGCGTATCAAAAATTTGGAGGACGCGTTTTGCTACGCTTCGACGTTAATGGCGGCCGAAGCGTCGCGTCGCGTAGCCTTTTGGACGCGTAAGCGTAGCGTTGCGTCGACTATGTAAGGGCCCAAGTGTCGCCAAAGGAACAATAACTGTAGAAACGTGCGTACGACAGCTCTGGAGCTGGCGTGGGGACCGCACATTTTTACGATCATTTCACGTTTTGTACATCTGAACGTGAGCGTGGAAAAGGACGGTTTTTGTGCGTACGCAACCTTAGTACATGAGGCCCCAGCACTGCTGCATAGCTTCCTTCGAGATACCCTGAAAACAACTGGAATACTTACTTACATTAACCTAACTAGGGCTGGGCGATATGGGCCAAAATGAATATCTCGATATTTTTTTACTATATCTCGATACACGATATATATCTCGATATATTTTGAATCTCCTCTAGAGCACATCATAAATGCTCGATTCAACCATGTCTGGCATAATGTTACGTCAGTAATAATTCTAGTATTACTGAAACATAAGTCTGCATGTAGATTACATGAAACAACATATTGTTTAAACTCATCAGTGCTTTCTATTGGAACAATTTAGAACTTGCACATAAGAAAAGGAAAATCACAGCAAGTTAGATTTACCAACACAGCATTTATTCAAACCGTTAATTATTTATTAACAGTTTGAATAATAATTATTATATATACACTGCCAGACGAAGGATCCAGTGCTATTCTTTTTCGAAACCAAATCCTCAGTTTCCATCCTTTTTTCTTTCTGGCTGTTCTCACTCACCAGTCGGAGGTACACGCACCTACAGCAGCGCGCCTTCCAGACTACGTCACACACGCGCGTCCATGAGAATCTCGTGGACTCGCAATGGGCGGGGGGAGTGAGTTTAGAGAGCCACCGGAAATAGCGAGAGAAGGGAACGCTGTGCGTTAAACAAACCCCGAGAAGCCCAATCCCTATGAGAGCTCCCCACGCTACGGCCATCAGGAGGCGCACAGAGCTTTTATCCGTGATATTATATAACCAATTATATTATATTATATTATATATTATTATATATAGAGCTCCGGGAGTCGCAAACGGCAACAATCACTTTCTCCTCCGTGCTGCAGTTCACCCCGGACTGCACTGCACCGAGTTTGACGGTTGAACGCTGGTTGGCTGTTACGTTACACATGTCACTCAGTGGCCACGCTGTTGAACGCTGATTGGCAGATACGCGTCTCTACGTTCACTTTGTATGAGATCTTGTCGCCCCGTCGCGTGAAAGCACAACGAGTATGCCGGCGGCGGCAAAAAGAAACATTGCGTCCCAATTTATATTCGATGTTCGCGATATGGGCATTTTATACATCCCCTGGAGAACATCTCGCGATACATCGCATATATTCGATATATCGCCCAGCCCTAAACCTAACTCAAAGGGGAACAAGAGATAAGAAAGAAAAATCTTGAAAAAACAGTTTTCAGGTAACCTTTGTGTAAAAGGTTAAGTTTTATTAACAATTATGCTTTAATAAAGTCATTTATTTCAAATACAAAAATATTTTGCCCAGTCTCCACCGCAGAACACACAACCTACTCTACACTTCTTTAATCTGTACGTACAGAGAACTGTGTCTGGGACACACACACACACACACACACACACACACACACACACACACACACACACACACACACACACACACACACACACACACACACACACACACAGTGTGGCCTTGAAGAGACTGACCTTGAATGACGTTAACACTAGGTGATAGATATCCACCACAGTACTAAAAAGTTACGGAACCATAGATTCACAAAGATAAGAAGTTGCTGAAGAGGACAAGCAAGTCCCAGTAAAACACGGAAAAAAACACACAAACCACACAAAACCTTGTGCAAACCAAGTTCCAGCTTTTCTGCACGTGTTTAGGACACAGAGAACCTAATAGAAGCCAGCTGCTGACAGAGCCCCGTGTCTCAATGACAGTGAGGTAGTCATACCTCTGGTACCTCTGGGTCAGGGAGGTAGGACATCTCCGGACACATAGTTTGTTTAGACTAGAAAACATCCGGTCTGCCTTTAAGCCAGCCACCCTAACCACGTCCGCATTAATGAATTGCTACTGTTTAGAGGACCAGGTAGGTGTTAGACAGTACAGGGACAGGTCCTTAAGGAGCAGGTACGGGTTAGACAGTACAGAGACAGGTCAGTAAGGAGCCGCTAGGGGTTAGACAGAACAGAGAAAGGTCATTAAGGAGCAGCTAGGGGTTAGACAGTACAGAGACAGGTCATTAAGTAAGGGTTAGACAGTACAGAGACAGGTCATTAAGGAGCCACTAGGGTTTGACAGTACAGACAGATCATTAAGTAGACAGACAGTGAGAGCAGTAGGGCTATGGGACATCTTGTGAGGGCTACGGGGAGGCAAACATCCTAGCCCACTAAGTTTGTGACGCCAGCAGAAACAAGGCGCTCTGTGGCATGTACATCTCTGTACTGTCCCAGACTCATATGGGACAAAAGCACACCGAGGAGGTTGGGGTTCCCTTGGTCTTCTATTTAGGTCATTCACAATTTCAGGTCGAAAGCAGATAAACTTTTTTACGTCAACTGAGCACTGACAGACAGTGTGTGTGTGTGTGTGTGTGTGTGTGTGTGTGTGTGTGTGTGTGTGTGTGTGTGTGTGTGTGTGTGTGTGTGTGTGTGTGTGGAACGTCTCAATACTTGGATTACTGATTATATTGTATGATGAAGTCCATGGATGATAACAACAAAAACACAAAAACAACAGCATAATTTTATACGAACCGTCGATGTCTCCCAGGGTGAATTCATCCCCCAATTCCGCTAAACTGGAGTCCATGTTCTCCATGGTGGAGATAAACTCCCCGCCGTCCATTCCAACCACTGAAGCGGGGAATAAATCGCAGGGTTGGCGACCCTAGCACACACTTATCTTATCCACGGGATCTTTCAAGAAAACACTTGCATCACATCACTGACACTGCGAAAGGGACACGGCTCAATTCTGGTCAACAGACTACCAGTAAACGGTGGCCATCTTGATTTTCGCCCATTACGTCATTCACAAACAGACTCTGTGGCCCAGAAAGCTTTCTGATTGGTTTTCAGCTGACTTTTGTTGTCGTGAGACGAGTTGGCGTTGTCCAATGAAAACGTCGCATTCGACGTGGTCTGATATTACGTCAACGATCAGAAGCTTTGGTGTAAACCGCGCCCCCTGCGTTCATAACAAGAGGAAACCCCATGGACATATTTGACAAATGCGTCCATGACAAATACAAGCATTCCATTTCCGTGTGTGTCTGCGCGTGAGCATGCATGTGGGCGTGTGTGTGTGTGAGTGTGTTTCCTCCAAAACAAATTCGGTGAGGCAGAATATATAGTTTACATACACCTATGTAATGTTAAATGCTTCTTTTTTTTTCCGAAAAGGATCAAGTCAGAACGGGAAATTATATGTTTATTCATTGTAAATATGTAATTTACATAACCGCGAAATGTATACAGACAAAATAATAATAAAAGGACAGTTTTATGCAGAATCAAACCAACCAAACTGAACGTTTCAGAAATTATGTTAAAGTTTAATTTATTCAAAAGCGAAGGCAAATAATAGGAGATTAATTATTGAGCGGATAAAATTGACTTTACTAAAACAGTGCCAACTCAGTAGGTTTACAAGCTGATACACACATCTCAATCTGTCAAATTATTAACTGTTGCCTCTATAGCGAAAGCCCTTAAAGTCTCTAGCCCTACTCGTGTGACTGAGACGAGACCCCGAGGAGGGCCACCTGGCCCAGGGCCGCCAGAACACCCTTCACCCAGAACAGCCGCACTGAGGAGCCCCCCGCAAGCCCTCCGATAACAGCCCCTGTTGCCCGCCACGGCTGGTCTCCTGGTAGCTCCCTCTGCTGGTCCACGCTCCCTCCTTGATGTCTTACTCCGTTTTCATTATAGCATACTCTCCACCTGTTCCATCAGAGCCCTTTTCTTTTCCTCACTCAGTTCCCTTACCTCCTCCTCCCTGACTGCTGCCTCTACCTCCGGGATAATGAAGTTGGGTGACTCTACCGTTGTCCTCCACAACCTGCTCCAACTTTCCCAGGAGCTCCTGCCTCCACACCTGTCAATAAAAGCAGGTGGAATTTACAGGTGCGCTGGCCAGGTAATCATGTATTGGCTCCTCCAGGACATCTCCCCAGCTAAACAGCACCGCCATGTGGTTGCAGACCGCCGCTTCACCAAATACGGCAACCAGCATAGTGACGATAGTGACGGCCATGTTCTCCTCCTCTGTGTAGCGTCCCAGCAGGACCACCAAGAGGAAGGCGTGTGGGCCGGGGACCGTCATTATACATCAGGATAACATTTTAACTCAACCTCGAAATTAAAATAAATCAAGCCACGATTAAATATTTTTATTAGATTATCACATTTTATTCCATATGTTTGTTCGTAAATACACACAATTATACGATATTGGATATTTGATATGATATGATATATGAAAACTGATGTATTGTATGATATTTGATACTCTCCCTGTGGGATTAAAACACAGCAACACAGAGTTGCTTTCTGTGATCATGATCATAGGCTGAAAACACTATAAAGGTGAATGTTGGTCAGGATCAAAGGACCAACAGACAAATCTACCTAAGAAAATTATCAGGCACATCTCCAAGTGAAAAGTGAAAAAAAACTAGCATCAGATTAAGATAAGTAAAGCAACAGGTGAGAGACAAGGTGTCCAGCCGCCCCTCCAGGCCCCCCGTACCCCTTAACCCCCAGTCGGCCGTCTGCTTCCCTTACAAGAGGGCATGAGAGCCTGCTGCAGTTCTGCCCCCGCTTTTCACCCAGACTGAGGGCCCCAATATACGACACAATTAAAAATATGTTGATGGCCTCGAGGCCCTGATATACCAAAAAAAATCCTTAAAAGTCAAGTTATATGTGAAGCGGTCACGGTGAAGTGACAGTGCTCCATTTTGCTTTGCCACAGACGTGACCAGACACTTAGTATGCATTGAAAAAACAGAGCTAGTCGAGCTGCACCACATCGGTGTGTATAGTTTGATTGCTGAAGATTAGTGTACGGAAAAATCAGGATTTTTCAAGTTAGGTGGGAGCCAGTGGGAGCTGATGAAAGCAGCAAACTCAAATATCTGTGGGAGTCAATGAAAATACAGCAGCATAATATTGTGATTATAAATAAAGCTATTTTCCCTTCCACATACAGAGTAATATTGTCGTTAAGTAAGAGATAATAGAACGACGGTGATTATCGGGAAAATAAGCCCAGACAGTGCGAACCTGACACCGACGGTCTCTTTGACCTTAAGGGGCTTATTTTCGATAACACTACCATTCGTAGTGTTGATCAGCGGACAAATAGTTAGCCAAAGACGCTGATGTCGCTTAGCAACCGAAGACGCTGGCGTTGTTGTGGAGGGCACATGCAAGTGAACGGAGAGTTCCACGGCATTGAGAAGAGCCGTGTCATAATAGCCCATATTTACGGTCTCTCAACCCCTCTCCCCCGTCCGTCCGTCCGTCCCATCAACAACTTTAAGAGACCCCCATAGAGATGGAATCCTAACTCGAACCCTGTCTGCCGGTCAACGGCTAAAGGAGGTGAGAACAGCTTGTGTGGCATTTGCCAAAGCACCTCCTACAGTCGCAGCTGCATTAATTAAATCAGTCCCTAAAGGGGCAGCCCCGGCATCAGCTCCAGCCCCTACAGACCTTGCAACCACACCCCCTGCAGCTCTCACACCCCCTGCAGCTCCTGCCCTTGCAGCCACACCCCCTACAGCTCCCACCCGTGCAGCCAACCCCACCACCGTGACCCCAAGGGTGCCAACCTGACGAAGGGTTTGCTGAGCTCCTCCCAAAGGACTTGCAGCTTCTAGCCCATTCCCGGCACCAATACTGCCCCCTACAAACCCTCCGACTGCACCCCCCACGACCACAGAAGCTGTAGTGCAGGCTAATGTGCTGCCCATCAAGTAGGCTCCTGCTGTCACTGCAAGGGGGACGGCGGCCCCACACAAAGCCCCCACCGCCAGGCCCGTGAGCCCCGCCGCCACCACCTTCCTCACAGTCTGCATCAGGCTGGGGGAGAGCAACACCTGGCTGCGCCGCCCCCTGCTGGAGGAATGTGCAGCCTGCGGTCTTCTATTGAAACCTCTCTCTGCTGGGGCCCTCTCCCTACTGAACCTGTCCGCTTCCGCCCTCCTGAACCTGTCCTCTTCCTCTCTCAACCAAATGACCTCCTCCCGCCTCAACCTGTCAACCTCCTCCCAACTTGACCTGTCACCTTCATCCATCATTTTCGTGTCAACCTCCTCATTACCTAATCTGTCCTCCTCCTCTCTCCTCAACCAATCAACTTCCTCCCTCCTCAATCTTTCAACCTCCTCCAAACTTAACCTGTCCTCCTCCGCCCTCCTTAAACGGTCAACCTCCTCCCTACTTAACCGGTCCTCCTCCTCTCTCCTCAACCTGTCCTCCTCCTCTCTCCTCAACCAATCGACTTCTTCCCTACTCAATCTTTCCACCTCCTCCAAACTTAACATGTCCTCCTCCGCCCTCCTTAAACGGTCAACCTCCTCCCTACTTAACCTATCCTCCTCCTCCCTCCTCAACCTGTCCTCCTCCTCTCTCCTTACCCTGTCTTCCTCCTCCTCCTCCCTCCTTACCCTGTCCTCCTCCTCCCTGATTGCTGCCTCTACCTCCCGGTACATGGCGTTGGTGTAACACCCTCCACCGTTGTCCTCCACAACCTGCTCCACCTTTCCCAGCAGCTCGTGAACTTGTTGCACATCGCTGGGCGCCTCGTTGTTGAGAACGTGGTACCTGCCGCCACACCTGTCAATCAAAGCCTTCAGGCTCACAGGTGCGCTGGCCAGGTACTGCTCTATCGGCTCCGCCAGCTCATCTCCCCTGGTGAACAGCACCACTGTGTGGTGGCGGACCGCCACTTCTCCAAATACCTCAGCCATCATAGTGACGGCCGTGTTCTCCTCCTCTGTGTAGCGTCCCACCTGGACCACCAAGAGGAAGGCGTGGGGGCCGGGGGCCGTCAGGGCCACGCATCGACTGATCTCTGTGATGATCTGCTCCTGGGTCAGGTGTGTGTCTCCAAAACCTGGTAAGTCCAACACCACCACCTTCTTCCTCCTGCTCCTCCTCCTCCCCGCCTCCACCTCCACAGGGTAGTCAGAGGTCCCCAGCCGGCAGACCTTGGTAACGGAGCCTGCACTACACCCGGACAGGAAGTGTTGTCGACCCAGGATGGTGTTCCCTGAGGAGCTCTTCCCAGATCCTGTCTTTCCAATCAGGATCAGTCTCAGCTCTTCTTCTGGATCATTCTCCCCCATGTCTGTTGGATACGGCCCCTCTGCTCCTGCTGGGTGGAACATTACACAAGCTGTCCATTAATTATACCACTGCACAAAGCAACAATGCACAATGCACCGTACTGATAAAAAAATAATACAAAAAGGTTGTTTATGAGATTACCTCAGAAGAACAAACATTAAATTGTAATCTCTGGTTATCTAAAACAATGCTTCATAATTATGTAAACTGTATTTTCCTTTTCATAGGAACTTCAGAAATGTGATTGAATGATTAAATAGGTTTAGAGTACTGTGTGGTGCAAATGGAAATAAATGGCACAGATATATAGCCTAGTTGGGAGGCAGTTATTGATTGTTGAAAATATATGGTATAAGTACAATCATTTATGGTAATAATAAGTTAACAAACACATTAACACGTTTACAAAATGCATTGTTTGACACAATGGAACATATTCACAGACAGAATGTGAGCGGTACAGTGTCGTAAGCCTCTATTTTAGATTCGTGTCATGAATTTGTTCCGGTACCACCGAATGTCCGTGCTGCTGGTGGATAGAAATAGCCCCCTACCTATGGAACCTTTTCTAAATCACGTCATGTCAGAAAACAATTAAAATCTACTTAGTAACTGAGCTCCTCGAGATAAATCCATCTTACCTGACTCCATATTGGGTATTTCTTTCTCAATATGTATTTTTCCTATCGTATTTTATTTGTTGTTCAGGTCGACTCCAAATAAATCAGGAAGCAAACGCAGTTTCTGTTGAAGTTCAAAACTGTTTCTTCGCGAAGTGTTGACAGTGAAATAAATGACCTACTGCAGGAAGATTCTCATTAGTTAGGAATAGTTAAAAAAGAATTCTAAAACAACGTCGGCCATGTGTAATGACACAAGGTCGCGTTTAACTAAACTACAACCAAACTTGTAAGTTTCAGTTTCCCTATGACTACGGAAGCGTAATGTGCGAAAGTATATTCACTTAGGAAAAAATATTGCGCCTGTTTTTTCCGAATTATACATAATTATCTCACAATACTGAGAAAAATTGTATTGTGGTAAAATTATGCTTTGTTTTTCTTAATTAACGAATTGATTATCTCAGAACAGGCTGAGCTAATCAATCAGAAAAGTTTTCATATAGGTCTATATATATAAAAAAAACGGTTCTTGTTTTTCTAAAATAATGAGATTCATTCACCCGAGAACTCGAATTTATCGAAGCAAACATGTCCGGCCTGTTTAATCCAGATCTATTTTGGTGTATGTTTGAGACGTTGGCATACTCGTGTCCTTGAGTAATATTGTTCATAGTTTGTCCACTTTGTGCGCCGCAGGACTTTGGGGTTGTTCAGACGGGAAGCATGATCTGCTTGACCTTGTGGCGTTTCTCAAAAATGTATTGAACCGATATGGCATCGCTTCATGGATACAAGATGATGCATCTTAAATGCATCCTCAATCATATGTGGTCAAGCGAACAGTTCGATTTCATCATTTGACATGTTAAATAATATTCGATACCTCATATCGACCTCGTCTTGCCTATCCCCTTTGGAGGGTGAGGCTGATTAGCAGCAACAACCGAAGGACACACAACCGTGTGTGTGTGTGTGTGTGTGTGTGTGTGTGTGTGTGTGTGTGTGTGTGTGTGTGTGTGAGTCAGTGACACACACACGCACACGCACACAAACGCACACACACACACAGGGCCGTTGCACCAAATCCTGGGCCCCTAATTGTTGAGGGGGGGGGGGGGGGGGGGGCCGTGGCCGTGCGACTCCTAACACTATGGGCCGCTTCACCAAATACAGCAGCCATCATAGTGACGGCCGTGTTCTCCTCCTCTGTGTGTGTAGCGTCCCACCTGGACCACCAAGAGGAAGGCGTGGGGGCCGGGGGCCGTCAGGGCCACGCATCGACTGATCTCTGTGATGATCTGCTCCTGGGTCAGGTCAGTGTCTCCAAAACCTGGCATGTCCACCACCAGCACCTTTATCTTCCTCCTCCTCCTCCTCCCCGCCTCCTCCTCCACAGGGTAGTCAGAGGTCCCCAGCCGGCAGACCTTGGTAACAGAGCCTGCACTACACCCGGACAGGAAGTGACTCCGGCCCAGGATGGTGTTCCCTGAGGAGCTCTTCCCAGATCCCGTCTTTCCAATCAGGATCAGTCTCAGCTCTTCTTCTGGATCATTCTCCCCCATGTCTGTTGGCCACGGCCCCTCTGCTCCTGCTGGGTGGAACATTACACAGGCTGTCCATTAAAGGTGCTTTGTATACATTTGGAAGAATTTCTCATTACAGGATAATTACTTTGCATAATAATGACTTTCCTCTGAGTTATTTTCTTTCCGTAAGCCAACAAGAAAGATATATATTATTCTTGAACTAGTTGACATGGATACAATCAAGTCCCACCCATAAGATGATACAGATTGCAAAGTGGAGGGATTGGAGACAGAGTCTTCACCCCCAGCTACCCATGCAGCCAAGTGTGTGCGTAATGAATACACATCAGGGTGATGACCCTGTGTGTGTGAGGGGGCGGATGATGGGGCCAATCAGAAAGTAACTTTCTTTTGGAGTGAGGAGGAAAATATCATCAAATGTTAACATTTGATCAAAGCGTTACTGCAGTAGTAGTGGCATTTGAAACGTATTACTTCTGAATGTAAATTGAGAACTTAGCATGTCGGATGCCTTCCCAGCAGATGTAGCGCTAATCCACCTGTCATCCTTGTCCAAAGAGATTTACCCTACATCTTAATTGGTGCAGTCCTACTTTTACAAGATTACATTTTATTTTATGTATTTTTATTATTCTTATCCTTATATATTTATTTATTCAATTATCCTTTCCCGTGTGAAAATGTTAATAACATCACTTGGTTAATAGCAACACCTTCTTTAGTCCAATTGCATTAGATAATTATCACTGTTGTCCTATTAACGTAACTCCTTTAATTGTCCTTATAACCTCATGAACTTCGATGTTCATCGTCATGAATGATAACTGTAATTATTCTCTAGTCGCCAAGGACATATGTGGCCTGTTGGTATGAATGTGTGAATTTATGTATCAATACTAGCCATTACGGCAATAGCGTCTTAGAACTGGTTTAATTCATTCAATAAATGCAAATACTGTTAAAGCAAATGTACAGACTTTGTGATGTGTATTTCATAAATAAAAGCCCAAATAATTGACAAATGTAATCTTAAACCAATAGTTTTTTTTATTATTTTTGAACAATTCCCTGTCTTCCACAAACTTATTTCACTTCAGGGTAATAATAATAATAATAATACATTTAATTTAGAGGCGCCTTTCAAGACACCCAAGGTCACCTTACAGAGCATATAGTCATCATACATTTTTTAAAAAACAAGACATTGTGGAAAAAATAAATAAATAAACATAAGCAATAAGAAATAAATAAAACAAAAACAAGACAAAAAAAAAAAAAAAAAAAAAAGGGTAATAGTACACACCCCATAGTGTGACCCAGTAAGTTACAAGACATTCTGATTCAGTTTAAAATTAAAAGCCCACCAAAAATTCCAATATGAGACATATTAAACATAATTTTGGATTAAATTTAAAAAGGAAACGCCCTGTTATCAGAGACTCATTCAACATCAGGGTAATAGTACATGCGACCCATAAGTTACAAGACATTCTGATGTGTACTTTCAAATGAAAACCCCTCAAAATACTCAAAGATGAGACATATTACATATGATTTGGGATTCAATTTAGAAGGAAAAGCCCTGTTATCAGAGACTAATTGTACTTCAGGAATCGGATAACAGTACACCACCCCATAGTGTGACCCAGTAATTACAAGACACTCTGATGTGTAGTCTCAAATTAAAAGTCCACCAAAAATTCAAATGAGACATATTACATATGATTTTGGATTCAATTTAAAAGGAAAAGCCCTGTTATCAGAGACGAATTCCACTTCAGGGTTATAGTACACAACCCCATAGTGTGACCCATTCCGTTTCAAGTCATTCTGATTCATAGTTTCATATTAAAGGCCCCACCACCATACAGTCATACAGACTGTCATATGGTCATACAGTAGGACCCAGTCATTGTTGCTTTCTATATTTAAAATTAAATTCACCCGTTTTTCTATTCCCGGATAATTTTATGGTTTTAGCATTAATAACTGCTGCAACTCCTACAGCTCCGCCTCCTTCTGCCAAAGCAGCAGCAGCATACCCTGCAGCAGCAGCAGCACCCCCGACAGCAGCAGCACACCCTTCAGGAGCTGCCCCCCAACTGCCGCAGCAGCAGCCCCCCCAACTGCAACAGCAGCAGCCCCCCCAACTGCAACAACAGCAGCCCCCCCAACTGCAACAGGAGCAGAAACCCCCACGACAGCAAGAGCAGCCCCCCCAACTGCAGCAGCAGCACCCCCAACTGCAGCAGCAATAACCCCCCCGACAGCAAGAGCAGCCCCCCCAACTGCAGCAGCAGCACCCCCAACTGCAGCAGCAATAACCCCCCCGACAGCAAGAGCAGCCCCCCCAACTGCAGCAGCAGCACCCCCAACTGCAGCAGCAATAACCCCCCCGACAGCAAGAGCAGCCCCCCCAACTGCAGCAGCAGCACCCCCAACTGCAGCAGCAATAACCCCCCCGACAGCAAGAGCAGCCCCCCCAACTGCAGCAGCAGCACCCCCAACTGCAGCAGCAATAACCCCCCCGACAGCAAGAGCAGCCCCCCCAACTGCAGCAACAGCACCCCCAACTGCAGCAGCAATAACCCCCCCGACAGCAAGAGCAGCCCCCCCAACTGCAGCAGCAGCACCCCCAACTGCAGCAGCAATAACCCCCCCGACAGCAAGAGCAGCCCCCCCAACTGCAGCAACAGCACCCCCAACTGCAGCAGCAGCCCCGCCTGCAGCAGCAGCAGCCCCAGCTATAGCTGTAACCCCACCCCCTACCAATGCCACCCCCACAACCCCGGCCCTCACGCTGCCCAACTGGCGCAGGGTTTGCTGAGCTCCTTCCAAAGGACTTTCAGCTCGTAGCCCACTCACTAAACCCATACAGGTCCCCGCAAACCCACCCGCGGCCATAGTAACTCTACTGCAGACTAATGTGCCCCCCATCAAGGCTGGTATTGCTGTCGCTGCTAGGGAGGCAGCAGCCCCACACAAAGCCCCCAGCGCCAGGCCGGTGAGCATCGACGCCAACACATTTCTCACTCTCTGCATCAGCCTGGGGGAGATTGGAACATAATACAAGCTGTCAATTAAATGGCACCATCTTGTCCACAATATTTTTTTAATCTTCGGGTGAGTTATTTGACACAATGCTTCATAATTGTATAATATTAACGGTATATTTCCAGCTTGAGAAATGTTCAGTTTATGATTAAACTGGTTAAGATCACTGTGCTTTCTACTAGGTCTCTTACTGGCCTTGTGTTGCAATACAACAGCCGGCCACTGGGCAAGTTATGCCTAAAACCTTCCTGAACTACAGTGTTGTGCAAAACGGTCAATAAATGGCAGAGATAAATAGGCGTGCAATAGTTATTGATTAAAAAAATTACAATCGTATTCATAAGTACAATCATGTATGGTAGGCCTACAGCCTAGGCCTATAGGCCTATATAAGTTCCCAATTCATTGATGAACAAAAAGGTCAGGTCAACTCCACCCAAAGAAATCAAGAACCACACGCAGTTTCGGTTCAAGTTATTATCGTGTTGACAGTGAGTAAGATAAAGTTGAGCGAACAGAAGGGCTGGCTGTTGCATGAACACACTCAAACGTTTGAAATAGTTAAAGAAGGAATCTTAACCACGTAAGTTATGTGTTATGGACACAAGCTAGTTTCACCAAACCACATACCAGTCTTGTTAAGTTTCGGTTACAGTATGTCATGGACATGCTTAAATTTGTTTTTAAACCTACGTGTTGAAAATGTTTTGTGCGTGTGCGTGTGCGTGCGTGTTATTAGACATTAGGCCTACGTTCCAGGAAAAGTAGCCTATATGACGCCTCCCTCCTCGACACCTCGTCACACAAACACTAAATACCTTTTCGGCTTTGGGTGACTTATCTAACACAATGGTCAGTTATTCTAAAATATAAAAGGTATGAAGGAATGAACTAATGAATGCCTTTTATTGGCACTATACACAGGTTACAATGAGATTGAAAGCATCTCCTTCCCGGTGCATTCACATATATTTGTATAAATGTATTTTCCCAACTTCAGAAACGTTCAGTTTATGAAGTTGTTGAAAGAAAATATTTGAGGGCATTTTTATTTAGGGTATTTATAAGTGCATAAATACATGAATCTTTTTTCAAATCTATTAATTAAAATAAGCATCCAAACACAGCATATACGTGAAAGTGTGTAATGTAGGCTACATCTTGGATTCATGTTCTGATTTTATTCTGGTTCCAATAAATCCTGATAAACGTGTGTCCGTTTTTTCATATTTTTAAAATGTTCATGATCTGAAAAATTTAAGTGTTAGTGAGCGTCTGAAGAGAAATTCACCTTAGGCCTACCTGACTCAATAATGTTCGTAATTTTCTCAATATCTATTTTCCAGTCGTCTTTTATCTGTTGTTCAGGTGGACTCCGCCCGAAGAAATCAGAGGGCCACGCAGTTTCTGTTGAAGTAAAAATCGAATAATTCACAAAGTTTTTACATTCAGATTATTAAATTGAGAGAAGAGCATCGTAGGCCTACCAAAACAACGAAGTTAATCTGTAATCTTCAAAAGGTACCATTTCACTCACTCAACAACAATCTTGTTAAGTTTTGGTTCAGTATTGTTGCAGCAGCGCTTTATGACCGCACTTGTGATTTGTATTGTGTGTGTCCTTTAATATCACCACAGAATCCACGAGAGGCAGTCTTTCCGGATGCCACTGCATATAATTGGCCCAAATGATGGAGATGCAAATCTGGGTCCCTTTATCAGACCTGCAAACTCCTCAGAGGAAAAAAGGTGACAGTGTCACGCGGGGATTTTTTTTTATTGTAATATGCAAATGACACTTGTCTGAGCGTGACTTAACAAAACTCAGCATACTTCATCAACAAATCAATGTCAAAACATCCTTGAGGCTTATAAACTGTCAAAAAAAATGTTTGTCTCAGCCTGTAGGATGTTCCACAAAGCCGGTGTTATCACATAACCGGGTAAGTTAACCCAGGGTTTGCTGTAACCCTAGGTATTCCGTTCCAAAAGGATCACGGTATGTTAGTTGCTATAGAAACATATGCTCTGAATCAAACCTGGTCGGAGCAGGTTTTGCGCAGGTTAAGTTTGAAACATAACCCGGTTTTGGGTATTTAAACCCGCGTTCACCGCAGATTTCATGTGTTCACAATGGCATGCCCTTTTGAAATTATACGTGCAATCCAACGGGAGCGATTGATAAGACCACGGCTCGACATCTTGGCATATCAAATGACTTTTTGCTGGAGTGGAGAGATAGGCCTATAGATTCTCGCGCAAATCTTTAAAATCTTTAAATAGCCTTACATAGCCAACACTACCAATCGAGGACCTGGCCTCAGTTCACTCAAGACTATTTGCGTAGCCCTCCGTTTTTTTGCAAAAGGTAGTTTTATCTAGGCTATAATGTTGGAGATGCTGAGCACATCTCAGTCCTTTCAGATGACCCATCCAAGATTTGTATCGGCCTCCTATCATACAAAGAGCAATATTGTCTGAGTACTATGCCGAGAGGCACTTACAACACAAAGTATAAAATAGTCCTCAGTGGAGGACTATTTTATACTATAGTCTCTCTTTTATACTTTAGTCTCCAGTGGACTTGCATCCACTGGAGAATGTTTGATCGTTACATGCACTAATCCATCTTGATCTGTGAAGTTAATGAATTGTCACTTTTAGGTTTTCTACCCAGTTACCAAAAGAATAAACATTTGGAATAGTATGCGCTGTTGCAAGCACATGGCTTGCATGTGTTAAGGCCGATATATGCTCTGTTTTAGACGTAACGCGTAAGCACGTAAGATACATAACCCCCCCTTGCGCGGTAAAATATCCCCCCTTACGTGCTTAAGTGCGTCGGCCCAAATTCCTGACTATGCGACTAAAACACTACGGCCCTACGCAGCTCGCAAAGACTGTGATTGGCCAGCTAACCACATCCTTTCAGGTTCCGGTTTTACAGCATAATAGCGCCATTTTTAAAAGGCCGTGACAGAAGCGAATGAAGAATTTTGAAGAAGGAGAAGAAGAAAACACAAGAACGAATTATGATAATTATAAACAGTACCGCGGGAAGTAGGGGTGCTGGGGGTGCTGCCGCACCCCCTGTCTGAGGCCCTGTCTTATCACAGAAAACGATTATTTCTAAAAACTCCGGCCAAAGTGGAGATTTCTGAAAACGGCGGTTATGTGTTGTGTCAACGGGGAGAAACGGGATTTTAGGTTCTGAAGCGTCACATTATGCACCAGGAAATGCTTAACGTCATGTGAGCGCCCGCTGTACCGTATTGGTCCGAATATAAACACAAACCCGACCTATGTTTGGAAAAAAGATTTGAAGACCAGATCTTGTTTTAATAAATAAATAAATTGTATTCATTGAAATAATATACGAAAATTAAAAGGCATAGAATAAAACACTGCATTGCCACTAAACAGTAGTGCAAATAGGCCGTACTGATGTGTACACAAAAGACTATTCCTGACACTCCTCTGCCCCGCTGTGTTCGCTCTGGCTGTGGTCTATGAAGGTATTATTGTAGCAAAAGTCTTTAGCACCTGTAACTGCAGAATTTGAATGCGTACACTAAAGTCACAGTAAATTTGAAGTCGTATATATTTATTTTGCATGTGTACTCTAAAGTCACAAATGTGTAACAGTACATTTGTAGTCGTAAAAAAAATATATTTTTTTTTTATACCATTGTAAACACAAAATAGGGTCTACGAGTACGCTAATATGTGTTACAGATGCACAAATCCTTTTGCCACAATTATTGCGGTGCAGTTGGTGCAAAACACATTCGCACACCCGTGTTTCATAATCTGAGAACATGCCCAAAAGGTGTGCATTCGTAAACCCAAATTTGAACAAATGCATCAGAAGTTGCACATCTGTGAACGCTATGTCAATTCAGCATTTTAATGAGCGAGCACAAAACCATTTTACAACTGCTCGAATCTGCTCCTGCAAGTCTCAGCTGTGGGGTTTTTTGCAGGTTGTTTTGCAACACCCCTAGGTGGTAAATGTGTAGCAAAAGTATTCGTATCCGTAGATGACAGAGCGTCCGTGAGCGGGACAAAATAGTCCCGCCCATAATTTCCTAATCCAATGAAAATCGCCGGCAGGGATGCATTTCTCAAATTACAGTGACGGCTGGTGGTGATTTTGGGTGGGTGGGCTAAAGAATGGGCCTACTTTAGGCCTACTTTACCTCCAGGTAGCCTACCCCCTCCATGCCAGGGCGCCCTGAATTTATGTTTATTAACAGCTCGGGGTTAAGACAATTTGAGGGCCAGATCCAGTCTGCCGACTGTCGGCCTTTTCACGATTGGCTTAAAAAAATGGCTTATTTAAATTTATACCAATACGATGGTGGGAAAAGCTTTCCAGTTTGTATGTTTTTTATACTTCATTTTTATACTTGATCCGCTGACCGCTTGGAAGCCATCGGAGTACATATTTTTTTTTAGAAGAAAGGGGTTATGTGGAAGGATCTTTAAGAATGCTTAACTGGGATATTTATATATTCATGGCTGAAATATTAAGGATCATGCTTTTGACGTGTTACTAACGCATTTACGCGGTCAGCGATCCGCTGCCAGGCTTTGGTTCTCCGGGTTGCAGAGGCTTTAGCGTTCCCTTTTCTTGTGATAATGTCCTTCTCCTCGTCATAGCTCTCCAGGGGAACCTGGAGTTCCATTTCATTTAAATAAGAGGCCCGTTTCGCCATTTCGATCAGGGTTTCCATGATCCATATATCACGTCTTTTTAGGTTTGCGTGGACGCGCACAACCCTGTGTTAACCAACCCTGAGTTGATTGAACTAATGCATAACCGCTGCTGTGGAACCGAAAACTCTGGGTTAGTCGTCACATGGTAAATCAACCTAGAGTTCAGCGTTAACTCAGTGTTTGTTAAACCTCCGTTCGTGGAACACCCCTCTGGACGAGCGTTTCGCAAGCTCTCTTGCGTTGTTTGGCCGCATGCATGCGCATGCGGATGCGCGGTAGCCAGGCGACCGTCTCATCCAATGGCGAGCTCAGTTGGCGCTGATGCTTCAAGATTCCGTTTGGCCCAGAGAAATGTCAATTATAAGAATGATCCAATAACAAAACTCTCCGGTTCTACACGATTCACGTGAATGACCAAATTGACCAAGAAAACGGTTGTCGCCGAAAAGCGACAAGTTTGCAGCTCTGACTTTATTTAATGAACAAAGTGCACACAATTATTTGTGGGGAACATAGGCCTATAAAAAAAATATAGCGCTACTGCATACATTTTTGTACGTATCTTGTACCCTCTATCAACTGCTACCATCAAACTAGCCTACTGCATCGGGGCAACTTCAGGTGAACTCCAGAAAAAAGTTCTGTTCTGGCTAAAATCAATTTCTTCACTAAGTGATGACACTAAGTGAGCTATAGTAATGACAACAGTAGCGCAGGCTGCTGCACGAACACACACATCGGAATCTAAACATCGATGGTCATCTGAAATGGACACGAGCTAGCGTATCAGTAAACCACACACAAAACGTGTTAATATATCAGCAGGTGTCAGTATACAGCTATTTTCCCATGTCAATTCATGCATTGACATGGGACCACATTGGCTATGTTCGCTGACAACAGGGGACTTTTCATAGTGGTTGGATATTTTAGCGAGCCGACAGGCTTTTTGTCGGGACGCGGAACACGCAACTCAAAATCGGGATGACATTACAGCTCATCCGAGGAATCTCTACTAACTAGACTTCACTGCACTACGCCGAGGACCGCCATCATAATTCCTAGTATAGAAATCCGGGATCCATTGTTATTTACACTTTGTTGCTGCGTTGATGCTGCGTGAAGCACTGCATTACGCACGACCAAAGCTTCAGTCAACCCCCCCCCCACTGAAATCATTCCGGCGTCACTGGATTAAATGCATGATTAAAAAACAGCCAATGGCTTTTATATAAGCATTCCTTCAATTTGTTTATACTAAGTATACGTGGACTGTTTTGCAAAAAAAAGAATAGGGTTAGGGTAATCAAAAATGTTGGCCGTCCACTGATATTTTGCAGAATCTCACTTCAGCCAAAGTCCCAAAGTTGGCAACCCTGCATGCGTCGAAATATACCTAGTTAATATTTTAAATACATATAAAATCGATAGGCCTACTCCCCATAGATTATAAAATCCCTTTTTTAGTTTAAAGTTGTTGTTTTTTTAACACAATTATCATTTCTAACGCTAGTCTTTTAACTGTTAACTCCCTGACAGCTATCCTCAGCAAGATGTCTGCTGCTAAGGGTGGAGCGGTCGGTATTGACCTGGGCACCACCTACTCCTGCGTGGGGGTGTTCCAGCACGGCAAAGTGGAGATCATCGGCAACGACCAGGGCAACCGGACCACCCCCAGCTACGTGGCGTTCACAGAGACTCATCGGAGACGTGGCCAAGAACCAGGTGGCCATGAACCCCACCAACACCGTGTTTGACGCCAAGCGCCTGATTGGCCGAAAGTTTGACGATGCGGTGGTGCAGGCGGACATGAAGCACTGGCCATTCACGGTGATGAGCGACGCGGGGAAGCCCAAAATCCAGGTGGAGCACAAGGGGGAGAACAAGTACTTCTACCCCGAGGAGGTGTCCTCCATGGTCCTGGTGAAGATGAAGGAGATCGCCGAAGCCTACCTGGGCCAGAAGGTGTCGAACTCCGTCATCACGGTTCCAGCTTACTTCAACGACTCCCAGCGTCAGGCCACCAAGGACGCAGGAGTGATCGCCGGCCTCAACGTCCTGAGGATCATCAACGAGCCCACGGCGGCCGCCATTGCCTACGGTCTGGACAAAGGCAAGAGCAGCGAGCGCAACGTCCTGATCTTTGACCTGGGTGGGGGCACCTTCGTCTCCATCGTGACCATCGAAGACGGCATCTTTGAGGTGAAGTCCACGGCCGGAGACACTCATCTGGGTGGAGAGGACTTTGACAACCGCTTGGTCAACCACTTTGTGGAGGAGTTCAAGAGAAAGTTCAAGAAGGACATCAGCCAGAACAAGAGGGCTTTGAGGAGGCTGCGCACGGCTTGTGAGCGAGCCAAGAGAACCCTATCGTCCAGCTCCCAGGCCAGCATTGACATCGATTCTCTGCACGAGGGCACCGACTTCTACACCTCCGTCACCAGGGCACGCTTCGAGGAGTTGTGCTCAGACCTCTTCAGGGGAACCCTGGAACCCGTGGAGAAAGCCCTGAGGGACGCCAAGATGGACAAGGGCCAGGTCCACGACATCGTCCTGGGTGGAGGCTCTCAGGAATCCCTAAGATCCAGAAACTCCTGCAGGACTTATTCAACGGCAGGGAGCTCAACTAGCCAATCGTTAATTGTGAATGCCAGAGTGGCGAATTGTTATTTTTGAGTTTTGGTTAGTGAAGCTTTCCTAATCTGAAAGCAAGAGCCCAGAAAATGTCCATTAATTAATTAATTAATTGCTTCCCATTTTTTGTCTTTTGTTTGGCCACCTGAATTTTAAGAAATGTCAGGTGGTGCTACGTATTTGTATTATATGTATTATTTTCAGATTTTGTAAATGGTACGTCTGTTGAATTCATTTGTTCTTGCACTTGACTTGAGAGGATTTATGTTCATTTACAATGTTCTGTGAAGTTTTTTTTCAACATTTAATATATAAACTTCAAATAGATGTATGGGTATCATGAGCATGAAGTTGCACTTGCATCCAGTGGGAAAATATGTCCTCTGTATTTACCCTAACTATGTAGGAGCAGTTCATACCGGTAGAAAGACATAGAAGCATCTTTAATATCAATGCCGCACTGTAAAGTGTGTCGTTATTGATACATGGATACAGCTGTTGTAGTTGGCGCGTTTTCGTGGCCTACAGAAAAAGTGAATATTTTGCTGCTCCCAAGACCTGGGGTACAGAGCATGAGGGCCAGGATTTCAGTGGAGGTGGTGCTGTGGTGGGGGGTGGGTTCGTTGATGATTACCAGGTTTGTTTCGGTGAGGATGTTGTTGAGTTTTTTTTTTTACTCATTCCATGACTGTTTTCAGACTGACGATCTCGCTCTCTCGGGATGGTCAGGTGATGTGGTGAACCGGTTCTTCTGGTTTGTCATCCTTTCTCTTTTATGCTCTCTCACGAACACACACACACACACACACACACACACACACACACACACACACACACACACACACACACACACACACACACACACACACACACACACACCTTAACAGGCATTGGTTCATTGTTTGTTCCATCAACTTCAGCAATGAAAAAATGGTGGGCATTGTTACAAAAACATTACAGTTTGAGCAACCAGAGAGGGGCTCGTAACTAAGAAAGATCTCTCAACCCTCCCCTTGTTATTAAATGTGCTTTATAAATACATTTGATTTGATTAGCATTTTACAGACCCATACTATGTATGGGGCCTTTAGTATGGTCCACCACCGTTCCTTTTTTCCCCATAAGAAGCAACAATCATAATTATGTTGATTAACCTTTGAGAATTTTCTATTATAGCCGAATGTGTAAAATGCTGTTTAGAATTCACCAACACCATTTATATATTGTGGCGAGCAGCACGGGTCAGACGAGACAGGAGCACAGGTTCAACCAATTATGTAGTTCCGTGCCCCATACACCGCACGACTACGGACTGCCTTTATTAACGACCAACGAACATAACAGAAACACGACACACCTGACCAACGCACGCACTATCTGGAACCTTTTCACCCTTGATTTACCGAGAGTTGCTTATTTGCTTATAAAATATTTGCATGTGATCCTCACATAATTCTAACCACACACATATCCCAACATTGATTTGTATTTGCAATGCAAATATCCACGGTTAAGGACTAGTTTCTATTATTTTACACAGTGGCAAAATTCGACAAATACTATTCTTGCGGTCTCATGAAAGACCCCTACATCCCTAAAGTCAACTAAACTGGTTGACCATTGGCACATACAAACCAGTAAACCTTTAGGATCCGTGAGTTAGGGTTACACGCATTTTACCACACAACAGAAAAAATATTTAAATCAACGACCACACACATCAGGTTGGAATAGTTTAAGAAGGAATCTAAACAAAGTAGGACATCGGTAATGGACACTAGATAGTTTCACTAAACCACACACCAGCATTGTTAAGTTTCAGTTTCAGTATGAATGTCATGGACATCCGCAGATTTGTTTTTAATAGTTGTTGTAACCTACTTTTCCTGAACGGAAAATGTGTGTGTGTCCATGTGACCAGACTAAGACATTATTTTCTAATAATCTTTATTATTATGTATCATTAGAAAATAGTTTTTACAACTTTTAAATCAACCACGAAATGAAGAATGATGCAAGTAAAGATGAAACATATTTATTAGATAGCTCACATTCTGTAAAGGCACATCTATGGGAAATGTTTTCTTCTATAGTTGTTTTTGTTTCTTAAAATTACCAAAACTATATTGCCTCTCTATAAGCCTCTCTTATTTGTTCCAGTGGATTTCATACGTCCTGCGCTCTGTGTAGCTAGCTTCCCTGGTCCCTTCGCCGCTACAGACCTTTTCTTTGAACACCTTTACCACAAGACCTCCAGCCAGCACCAGTCCCACCGCCGCCTGGCCCACCTCTGCTACTGCAGCCAGGACGCGGGCCCCCCCTCCTCCCCAGGAGGCAGACACCAAGCTGGGGCCTGAAGCAGCACACACCGCCCCGCTGGTCCCGGCTCTAACTACGGCCCCTGCCGCGGCAGCATGGGCTCCAGGCAGGGCTGTGGCCCCGAGGGCGGCCCCAGCTCCCAGGACGCCCCCCACCCCTGCAGCCACCCCCACAGCTGATACCCCCAGGAGGCCTACCTGGCCCAGGGCTAACTGAACTCCTTCCCCAGGACTGGCAGCTTCCAGCCCAGCCGCAGCGGCCACGGAGCCCCCCACAAGCCCTCCGATAGCGGCCCCCGCGGCCGTCTGTCCCGAGGCTGTTGCTACAACAGCGCCGATAGCCTCCACCCACCCTACCGTCGCCCCAGCCAGATGAGCTACACCCAAACCTGCTGCGTTCCCCACCACGGCTGCCCCTGCTGCTGCTGCTAGTGGGACAGCCGCACCACACAGAGCCCCTACCACCAGGCCAGTGACCACCGCCGCCACCACCACCTTCACTCTCCGCAGCACGCTGGGAGAAAGGGGCACCTGGCTTCGCCACCCCCTACCGGGGGCAGAGGGAGCACGTGGCCTCGGCCGGCCACCGCCCCTCCTTCTACGTCTCCACCCTTCTCTCCATCGCTCTCCTCTTTCCCTGAGGAAGCTGAGAGCACCTCCTCCTCTCTCCGCCGTCTCGGTCTGTGTCCAAAACACCTCGTCCCCGTCATCAGCCCCCCCATCCCGCTCTAGGACACGCCTCCTCCATTCAGACATCTTCATTTCCTCTTCCTCGCCCTCTGCTTGGCCCCGCCCCCTCATTATCCTGTCCTGCTCCTCTCTGATTGCTATCTCCGCCTCCCGGTACATGGCGTTGGTGTAACACCCTCCACCGTTGTCCTCCACAACCTGCTCCACCTTTCCCAGCAGCTCGTGAACTTGCTGCACATCGTTGGGCGCCCGGTTGTTGAGAACGCGGTACCTGCCGCCACACCTGTCAATCAAAGCCTTGAGGCTCACAGGTGCGCTGGCCAGGTACTGCTCTATCGGCTCCTCCAGGTCATCTCCCCTGGTGAACAGCACCACCGTGTGGTTGCAGACCGCCGCTTCTCCAAATACAGCAGCCATCATAGTGACGGCCATGTTCTCCTCCTCTGTGTAGCGTCCCACCTGGACCACCAAGAGGAAGGCGTGGGGGCCGGGGGCCGTCAGGGCCACGCATCGACTGATCTCTGTGATGATCTGCTCCTGGGTCAGGTGTGTGTCTCCAAAACCTGGCATGTCCAACACCACCACCCTCTTCCTCCTGCTCCTCCCCCCCGCCTCCTCCTCCACAGGGTAGTCAGAGGTCCCCAGCTGGCAGACCTTGGTAACAGAGCCGGCGCTACACCTGGACAGGAAGTGACTCCGGCCCAGGATGGTGTTCCCTGAGGAGCTCTTCCCAGATCCCGTCTTTCCAATCAGGATCAGTCTCAGCTCTTCTTCTGGATCATTCTCCCCCATGTCTGTGGGCCACGGCCCCTCTGCTCCTGTGGGTGGAACATTACACAAGCTGTCCATTAAAGGTGCATTATACAATATACCACTACTACTGAATGTAATATACTACTACTGCATACAATATACTTCTACTGATACAATTTACTACTACTACTGATACAATAATGACACAATATACTACTACTGACACAATGTACTACTACAAGTGATACAACATCATTACTTCAAATATAATATACTTCTACTACTGATATACTAATACTGCAACAATACTGATCAAATATATACTAATTAAAAACATATACTACTAATAATACCATAAACTATTACTGCTACAATATACTATTACTGCTACAATCTACTACTAGTGATACAATATACTACAACTGATACAATATACTATTATAAAAAATTAACTACTACTGGATACAATATACCACTACTACTACTGAATGTAATATACTAGAACTGGATACAATATACTACTAGTGATGCAATGTACTACTACCACTGACACAATATAGTAATACTAATTATACAATGCTACAACGTATGTGTCTAGTTTTAATGTGGTCTTTTGTGCATGTCCAGTCGGACTTGTTGTCTCCCTTGTTCTGTGTGGTAGTGCAGGCCTACTGTCCAGTGTGAGCCAAATCACCTAAATGAATTCGACACGACTTGCGTCGTTTGGCAATAATAAAGACTTGACTTGACAAAATACTACTACTGGATTGTATCAGTCGTAATGTTAGCTGACTATAACTGTACTATATTATACTATTGAAACAATGTAGCCTACCACTGCTAGATATCATACACTACTGATACAATATACTCGTACTACTGTATATAATATACTTTCTCTAAACCGACATAACATTGACATAGCATTTAGATGTTGAGCAGACGATGTTAGTGTATAGTCGACTCTTTGAAATTGACAACAATGGCTTCCCTTAGCGTTAGCAAGCTAATAAACGCATTTTTAAAAATGGTGGTTTTTTTTACTTAAAACACATAATCTTACCTGATTGCATGTTCAATGAAACATCTTTGTCTGAGGAAATAAGAACATAAAAACCTCATTTGGTTTAAGTTGGTTCGCCTTTAGGTTTTAGCTGTCGAGGCAGAAAGCTCTTCAAAAGTATAAGCATTGAACTTGAGATGTTCGGTCAATCTGCGACCTCTGTTGGTAAAAGAAGAATATGAAAAGCAATACGTCCAATCTGTTATTTTATTCCATGAAATCGGATAACAAAATGATAGTTGTAGGTTTAGTTAGTTGACTTTGCAGCAATCTTTTTCTGAATATACATATATTTATATAACAGTCGTAATACAATTTAGAAATTCCAACAAGGGTCTCATTTTAATATACTTTGTACAATAAAAAATGATTTCCTGTAAAACATCAAATGATATTTCAAATTGTGTGAACCAAAATATTAATTGTAATGCTTGAACAGGAGTTTGATGGAGTTTTCACTTTAGTTTATACCACATCAACAAATTATTTCAGTTATAGAACTGAACACTTTTCATAAAATAGGATTCCTTGCATTGCTTGGGACCCTAAATAAAACGAAAGTAACATCAATCAATTCCCTCCAACAGAGTCATCACCCTCGTACCAAAACAAGCGTTGATAAGTAATAAATTCCCTAGGGAGGCAGCTCCATGTGAACATAACACGGTTGTAGACCGAAAGTCCCACAATGCAATGTTTTTGAACCTACCGTGTAAATGAATGATCCAAAAAAAATATTCCCCTGTCTCCTCTTTAAGAAACCCGGTTGTTAATCACAAACAAATTCTTAATCTCTCCTCTGTCGTTTTAGTTCACAAGAAATATTCTTTATGATCTCAAGTGTCTCCATGTTTGATCCTCCTCCTCTTCCCCCTCCTTCAGGTGAAGAGCTCCTTCTCCTCCTCACTTCCCCCTTCTCCCCTCTACATTGCTCTAGAGCTCGGAGCGGGAGATGCGGGGACCCTTCCTCATCTCTTTCCTCTTCTCCTCCTTCCTCCTCCTCTTCTCCTCCTCTCTCAGGAGCCTCTGGAAGGCCTCCGCTGTGTGAAGAACCTGGTGGGGGAGACAGGAAAATTAACTGTGTGTGTGTGTGTGTGTGTGTGTGTGTGTGTGTGTGTGTGTGTGTGTGTGTGTGTGTGTGTGTCTCACGTTGTCTCTCTCGGTACGGTACGGATTAGTGAAGTCTGGCGTTTTCTCTGTTATACCGAGCTCCTGAGACATCTTGGGAGAGAGAGAGAGAGTGAGAGAAAGAGAGAGAGTGAGCACCACAAAGTAGATTATAGTAACTGAAGACTGAGCACCGTTGTGACAACTTCACAGTAACTGAAGACTGAGCACCAGTGTGACAACATCACAGTAACTGAAGACTGAGCACCAGTGTGACAACATCACAGTAACTGAAGACTGAGCACCAGGGTGACAACATCACAGTAACTGAAGACTGAGCACCAGTGTGAGGACGTGCTGGTGGGTGCCTCCGGTGAACACCCCCGTGTGGTTGCAGAAGCGCAGGCCCCAGCGCAGCAGGCCGCTCCAGTCGGCGTTGCGGTCGTAGTAGTGGTGGACGATCCGGGGGAAACGCAGCGCTACGTCCCCGAAGAACGCCGTGTTCTCCACGACGTGGGAGTAGGCTGGGAGACAGAGACATTACACTTTACATGCACATCTAACTCCCAACTCCACAGAGGAAAGAGGGGAGAGGAGAGGAGGGGAGGGGAGGAAAAGTGTGGGGGGGGTAGGACGAGAGAGGCGTGGGAGGAATAAAGAGTGGGGGAGAGGAGAGGGGGGGTGCTGGAGTGGATAGGAGGAGGAACGGGGTGGAGAAGGAGGAATGGGGCAGTTGAGGAATGGAATGGGGGAGACCTGTTAAGGGGAGGAGGAGGAACGAGGGAGAGGATGAGGAGGAGTGAGGGAGAAGAGGTCACGGGGAAACGGCAGAAGTGGAAGGAAGAGGAGAGGAGAGGCTGATGAAGAGGGAGATTAACCTTCTTTGATCTTGTCGTCCAGGGGGAAGGGGTCTTCAGGCTGCATGTTAGCCGCTACCAGCACCGCCTTGGAGTCCTCCAGGACCTTAACCACGAGATATACATTAATAGAGTGTGTTCGGTGTGTGTGTGTGTGTGTGTGTGTGTGTGTGTGTGTGTGTGTGTGTGTGTGTGTGTGTGTGTGTGTGTGTGTGTGTGTGTGTGTGTGTGTGAGAGAGAGAGAGAGTATTTCAGTGCAGTGGAATGAATATTATACATAAATACACGCACACACACAAACCTTGAAGAGTCCTTTGAGCATGATGTCGATGATCTTGTATTGCTGGTTGACGTCGCTGAGCTCCACCAGGTTCTTCAGGGCGTTCAGCTGCTCCTTCCTCTTGGTCTCAAACAGACGCTTGTCTGGACACACACACTCAGGAAAAAACACACATCGTAGCACACACACTGAGGAAAAAACACACAGTGTAGCACATAGACACACACACACACAGGAAAAGACATACACACACACAGTAGGAGATACATACACACACATATTTACACACACTGTAGGAGACACATACAAACACACGCACACACACACACACACATAAAAAAGCACCCACACACAGGAATACACACTGTGTCGCATGTATACAGACACAAACTCACCAAGACCCATACTGCAGCACATACAGACACAACAATGAAGACCCACACTGTAGCACACATCAACATATCTCGGTGGATACAGATCTCCAGGTTGTTGTCATGTTTGTGTGGTGTGCTCCTGGAGGGGTCGGAGCCGAAGGCCCGACCCAGAGCCACCGCTAGCAGCACTGTGCATACGCTCCACATGGCCAGCAGGGGGAGACACTAGAGAAGGACAGAGTTGAACAGGGCTGTGTTGAGATCAATGTTGTTTCCGTCAGCGTAAACAATCGCACGCACCAGTTTATTATTAATTTCTTTGTTATGATTCATTATTACTATACTGTCCTATATAATTTCTGCTGTGGCTGAATGTCTCACCTGTGGTTAATCAAGCACATCCTAACATATTAATTAAGAGCTAATAGAGTCGGCGCGTGTGTGGGTTTGTTTTTAGAACCCCTCTATCATCACTGCTGAGCCTGTTCTCACCGATACAGAATCTTCATAATCAGGCTTTATATATTGTACAACGGTTTATTAACCATTGAGAAGGCCTCGTGCTTCATGGAAAGGTTGAGGGTGCTGGAGGTGGGACCTCCGACAGCTGAAAGGGAGGTAGAGTGGAGGCTACTGGAGGCAGGATCTTAAAAAAAAATACGACGCATCACAGTAACTATGGCCAATAAAAAAGTTACCAAATAATATAACATTTTCTAAAAAACACTTGTGATGCTTCGGCTGCAGAGTCAGCAGAAATCTGAGATCTCCTGGCCGTCTTCCCAGCTCACGGCCATAAAACGCTGCATTATCCTGCTCCAAGTAGTGAAAAAGTGTCTTAAATCCTTGTAGACATGGTGATGGACAGAGAAAGGGTCCTCTGATGTAGATGGTTAGGATGTCCAGGTACTCTGGTGTCTTCTTCCCCCCATTAGCACAGATTTAAACAAAGTCTTTGGTTTTCACTATGAAAGTGAAAAACCAAACAGGTGCCGAATTTAATCCACATTTAAGAAGATTTATGCTTCAAACCTTTTTGTAAGTGCAGATTCATAATCTCCAACAGATGGAGAAGGAGGTTCTTTCTGTGCGACTTCATCCCAAGCCTGTCGGTTTGTAGGCCTACTGAATCTCTCCAACGGTCTATGGGCATGTAATGAAGATGTACCTGATGTTGATCTGGCCATCATGGAGCCTCTGAATGATTTACTAGTTTAAAACGCACCATTAAACACACACACACACACACACACACACACACACACACACACACACACACACACACACACACACACACACACACACACACACACACACACACACACACACACACACACACACAATTGCAAGTGGTGCATTTAGCAGACAGATGTTATTTTTAAATTGGCCCAAATTCAGTTTAAGTATTTACATGGCATCCTGAAGCAATGATTCACTTGTTGGAGGAGTAGCTCTTTACCTCGGATAGAGATCACATCTTACTGCTGCTGTGTAGTTCATAGACGGTCAGTCACCGTCGTCATCAATGTAAAATCAATGATTGGTAGAGCCCTAATCATAGTTCGTCTCAACACGCCCACATTATAGGACAACCCCTAATTCTGACACATCACCCATCTCCATCATGCTGCAGCAGCAGCAGCGCGGACATGCGTCATGTAGAGGATGATCATGAGGGCCCATATCTAATTACCGCCGGCGCCTGGTGAACCTTCAATCATAGATTGGGCTAATCGATTGTCCGCTCCTTGACCCTCATTCATGTGTCTACTCGCCAGGCAACGAAGCAGGTGGATTACACATCACACCGGATTGTAATACTTACATGTTACTAATGCTGCTATACCGATCTATCTTGGATTATTCCAATTTTAAAATCGATTGTTATGTTTAGTTAGCAATGTAGCTTATTCAACGGCGGCCAAATATCCCGAAATTAAATTCGTTGCCCGAATCAAATATTAGAAAGACGTTCGATCGGCAAATCGATTGAAGCCGTCCACGCATCTTTCATCCAGCTGGACACACTAGCCGCTGGTCAGCTCCCCTCAGCGGCCAATGGGATGTGGACACTACAGATCACTCACCGTGTGGTGAGAAGCAGCAGCGCCAAACCAGACCCGGAGATAATAACTCGGATATTGCTCCAAGTCCAACTCAACAGCACGTCTCAAAATGCATCGATCTGCCGCCGATCAGATGTGTACAATCCTCAAGCGCACACGCTGCGGTGGAGACATTAATTTGCATTCGTCTCTCGACTCCCTACACTGTCAGCGCCACGATAACAGAGGCTGAGTTGCCGTGCCGTGGACCAATGACAAGCGATCACAGAGGGACGCAGTTTCCACACGGTCACATTAGAGCAACACACATACAAACACAGAGGCGGCGGTGCACACGTAAATATTTCCCCAGTTGAGATTGAGATGATTACATTTAGATGACTCGATTTAATTATTGTAACATTACTAATCGTTTGGGAAACTTGATTCACAATATTCATGGGCAATTATATTTACTATAATAATAATTGTTAAACAAATGTCAACATTTTTATTTAAATAAAGAAATACGGAATATATCAACATACAACAAGTATTTGTTTGGCTGACTTGAGTTAACAGAAAAACATCAAATAAATCACGAGTTCTTCGACCTCTGACCGGAGACGGTTGTCATGTTGAAGTCAGATAGGCAGATGGACACGTCTCCCACCCGACTGACATCAAGGATCAAAGACTAACCAGAGTGAGCGAGAAGCAGTCAGTCAAAAATCATTTATAGAGAAGAGAGCAAGGGAGAGAAGTTGACAGTAGAGCAGTCAATCAAAAATGAGTTATGATAGAGAGCGAAGGAGAGAGGACATGTGGTGAGTATTTGGATGGAAGTGGCAGATAAAGAGTAGGAGGAGGAGGAGGAAAAAGGTGGTAACAAGCAGAATGATCTATCATTCGTCAAGTACAACCACTCCAGTGGGTATCTGTCCATGTGTCTCTAGTACAGAGCAGAGTGCATGCTCAGTAGGCAGGGAAGCCTTAGTATTATACATCTGTGGTCGGATTATCTGCTGTAGGGTCTCTACGCCGGAGCTGGCGTTTAAGGTTCTGTGTCTCGTATTCAGAAAAGTGATGATGATGACGAACCAATGAACATATGGGCCAACCTCCTCAGCTAGTTAGTAATAAACCGGATGACATCTTTCCTGCTATGTTTCCCCCTTCATTTATTACAGACTAGCTGATCCGTCCGCTGGCCTGAGGTGTAGGAGAGGGGCCCTGGGCTGTAGCTACGGTGACGTAGAGACCCGCGGTGTAGCTACGGTGACGTAGAGACCCGTGGTGTAGCTACGGTGACGTAGAGACCCGCGGTGTAGCTACGGTGACGTAGAGACCAGCGGTGTAGCTACGGTGACGTAGAGACCCGCGGTGTAGCTACGGTGGATATTAAATATTACATTTAAACTTAAAAGGATACAGTATGCTGGCAGATGGACCTTTGGGGGTGTGGGGGCCCCTTTCGGCCAGGGACATGCTCATCGTTCTCACCCTCTCTCTGAGTTCCTCCGTCAGGGACAATCCCACAGAGTTCTGAAGCTTCAAGACACCAAAAGCACACACACACACACAGGATTCTGTTGCAAAACATTTTTTTTTTAATATATATATATATATATATTCTTTGTGTGTATGTACCGGTATGTGTACTGTCAATGTGTGTGTGTACCTGTATGAGCAGGAGGTGTAGGGTGTGTTCTGCCTCCTGTCCAAGCTCCATGACGCTCTGTCCCTCCAGAACCTTCATCACCTGTCCAACCTCAGCCTCGCCCACTATGGCCCCGCCCCCTTGCTGAAGCAGCTTAACAAACACACGCGCGCGCGCGCACACACACACACACACACACACACACACACACACACGAGATGTTAAAGCACATGTATTTGTACACTGAAGCCCAAATCAACTCCAGATTGACTGTCTTTACTGGGTTGGATTCGACAAATTCAAACACACACACACACACACACACAGGAAGTGGGGTCAGACCAGGCTGAGAAGGGCGAGTGAGGCAGGGTGCAGCAGGACTCTCTCTCCTGAGCTGAGCAGCGAATAGACAAGCAGACGGTTCCATGGCTGCTGCACCACATACTGGGCTGAGAGAGAGAGAGAGAGAGAGAGAGAGAGAGAGAGAGAGAGAGAGAGAGAGAGAGAGAGAGAGAGAGAGAGAGAGAGAGAGAGAGAGAGAGAGAACAGACAGAGAGAGAGACACACTGGGTAAAATATTCTGAATCCACCTCAGTTAAACACACGCACACACCTACACACACATACACACACCAGTAGTGGGACTGCGTCTCTGCAGGAAGTCCAGCAGTGCACGGAGACAGTTGACGGAAGCTCTCAGCAACACATCCTGCTTCTGGTAGAGAGACATAGACAACCAAATAGGACCAGAGAGAGGGAATCAATAGGACCAGAGAGAGAAAGAGAGAGATCGACAATCAATTATAACAGAGAGAGAGAAAGATGTAGACAACTAACAGGACCAGGGAGAAGGAGAGAGAGACATTGATAACTTTCCTGTGCTAAAATAGTCTTAGTCAAGTAAATAATCTGTGCCTTGGCATTGGAAACGTAAATGTCTCCCATGTCAATAAAGGCCTTTAAATTAGAATATGACAGAGCCAACAGAATCTTGAGATGGGTTCTTGATTGAGCCTCTTCACCCAGTAGGAAAGCCAACCTGAAGCACAAGTCCGTATAGGGCAGTGGCCAGGCTGCGTGCTCCGCGGGCCCCCAGTGGGTACAGGCAGCTGTCTGAGGCCTCTAGGGGCCGGGGGCCGGTCAGCCAGGTGCCTGTGGTCACACATACCAGGGGAGACCTCAGGTCCACTTCTAGGAGGGACTGGAGGAGCCTGAGAGAACTGGCTGGAAAGAGGAGAGGGAGGAGAGAGGAGAGGGAGGAGAGAGGCGAGGGAGGAGAGAGAGGAGAGAGGAGAGGGAGGAGAGAGGAGAGGGAGGAGAGAGAGGAGAGAGGAGAGGGAAGAGAGAGGAGAGGGAGGAGAGAGGAGAGGGAGGAGAGAGGAGGAGAGGGGAGAGCAAGGAGAGAGGAGAGAGAGGAGAGGGAGGAGAGGATGGAGAGAGGAGAGGATGGAGAGAGGGAGAGAGGAGAGTGAGGAGAGGGGAGAGGGAGGAGAGAGGTGAGAGAGGAGAGGGAGAGGAGAGGATGGAGAGAGGGAGGAGAGGGAGAAGAGAGGAGAGGGAGGATAGAGGAGAGGGAGGAGAGAGGAGAGGGAGGAGAGAGAGAGGAGAGGGAGGAGAGAGGAGAGGGAGGAGAGAGGAGAGGGAGGAGTGAGGAGAGGGAGGAGACGGAGGAGAGAAGAGAGGGAGGAGAGAGGAGAGGATGGAGAGAGGAGAGGGAGGAGAGAGGAGGGAGGAGAGAGGAGAGGAGAGAGGAGAGAGGAGAGGGAGGAGAGAGGAGAGGATGGAGATGCAAGAGGAGAGAGGGGAAGATGCACCTTCCAGATGAACCGCTTTGCACTTTAGTCTGTAGACTATTAAACACAGTACTGTGTACATAGTATGTTTGCATTATATTGCATTCATTGTGTTACCTAGAAGAAGTGTGTCTGTGTTTCTTTTCTGAAAGACCAGCTGCTGGATTGGGCTTTCCAACCTCCAGATGATCCTCTTATGAACCTTCAATTACACGGAGTTAGAGAGAGAGAGAGAGGGAGAGGGAGAGGGAGAGGGAGAGGGAGAGAGAGAGAGAGAGAGAGAGAGAGATGATGGTGTTGCTAGGTAACAAAGTGAGTGGAGGGTTTTTTTGTGTGTTTCTTAGTGCGGTATAAATAAAATGTATTATTATTATTATTATTATCATGTAGCAAGTTGAGTAATGGTGTTGCCGGGTAACAATGTGAATGGAAGGGTTGCTTGGTAACAAGGCTACTGGTGGGGTTGCTAGGTACCAAATTGAGACGAGGGGTTGCTATGTAACACTGTGAGTGATGGTGTTGCTAGGTAACAAGGTGAGTGGGGGGGTTACTAATAGGTAACAAGGTGAGGGATGGTATTGATGGTATCAAGGTGAGTGAAGGTGTTGCTAGGTAACAAGGTTTGTGAAGGGAGTTGCTAGGTAACCAGGTGAGCAGAGGGGTTGCTAGGTTACAAGGTGAGTGAAGGTGTTGCTAGGTAACAAGGTGGGGGGAGGGAGTTTCTACATAACACAAGGTGGGGGGAGGGAGTTTCTACATAACAAGGTGACTGGAGGTGTTATCCAGGTAACAAGGTTAGTGGAGACGTTGCTAGGTAACGAGGTGAGTCGAGGGGTTGCTTAACAACAAGGTGAGAGTGTACCTGTGATGAGTGAAGGTGTTGCAAGGTTACAAGGGATGACAGGAGCAGGCGAGAGCAGCACACCAGAGCCGAGCAGGGGGATGTGGACAAGGAGGAGGAGGAGGAGGAGATGACGGTCTGGATCTGCTCTATCAGCCCCGTGTTGGAGAGCAGCATGGACACAGCTGGGAGGATGAACACATGCTAACAACACCCTCAGAAGACAGACAGATAGCAAGACTGACAGGCAGGGAGACAGGCGGATGGACAGGCAGACTGTATGCCTCACCTCTGTCAGCAAGGTGTGTGGGACAGAGTGAAAGGTTACAGTAGAGGTAGTTGAGGGCAGGCAGCAGACTGTCTGAGCTGGTGGTCTTCACCCTCCCTACAAGGTTACTCACTAACACAAACACACACACACACGCATTTACAAGCTTTACCCAAAGTTAAGGTTCAGCTCTGTGTCTGCATGGGCCTACCGGTGAACTGTGATCTCACCACGGTAGAGCAGTTTGAACTGGAGGCCGTCCACATCGCCGTCTGAGAAGGAGGCGGCGTCCTGCACCACACACAGCAGCCGCAGCACCAGGGGGAGAGAGACGACCGCTACAGAGAGAGAGAGAGAGAGAGAGAGAGAGAGAGAGAGAGAGAGAGAGAGAGAGAGAGAGAGAGAGAGAGGGAGGGAGGGAGGGAGGGAGGGAGAGAGAGAGAGAGAGAGAGCCTGCTCATGAGTGCAGTGGGCCAGTGGCCACTGAGAAATGTTTGCTGTAGGCAGGAGGAGTGTTGTCTCTAGGGTGAATCTCACAGGTGGTGGTGGTCCTGTGTTGGTCCTCCATGCTGGCCCTCTGCAGCGCTTGCAGCAGGGCTGGCCTCAGCAGGCCACTCAGAGCCTCCCCACAGAGCCCCCTGTCCCTCAACAGTACCTCCAGCACCCCCACCGCACGCTCTGCCAGGAGCACCTCGCCGGTACACACCATGTCCTGACCACGGACGGATGGACGGAGGGGGAGACGGGAGCACAGGCAGACAAGCAGACAGAGGTGAAGAGACAAACACACAGGCAGACAGACAGAGAGACAGGCCAACAGGGGGAGAGACCGACAGACAGGTGGAGTCAGTCAGACAGATATGGAGCATTAGGATGCTGAGGAGAGACAGACAGGTGGAGTCAGTCAGACAGATATGGACCATTAGGATGGTGATGAGAGATAGACAGGGGGAGTCAGTCAGACAGGTATGGAGCATTAGGATGCTGAGGAGAGACAGACAGGTGGAGTCAGTCAGACAGATATGGACCATTAGGATGGTGATGAGAGATAGACAGGGGGAGTCAGTCAGACAGGTATGGAGCATTAGGATGCTGAGGAGAGACAGGCAGGTGGAGAGTCAGTCAGACAGATATGGAGCATTAGGATGCTGAGGAGAGACAGGCAGGTGGAGAGTCAGTCAGACAGATATGGAGCATTAGGATGCTGAGGAGAGACAGGCAGGTGGAGAGTCAGTCAGACAGGTATTCGGACGGTACCAGCAGGGAGAGCACTGCGGCTGGGCGTTCTGTCATCAGAGACTGAAGCTCTCTGGTCTCCATGTCTGGCTGCTGCTCCATCACCTCCATCACCTCCTCTCCTGGGCCCTCCTCCACCTGCCCCTGATACCACCAGATAACAGTGGCATCAGATACCAGTATACAGGACAGTACCAGTAACAATGGACCAATTCAAATCACATCTCTTCCATACCAAGGCATCTGCAAAAAACATATATAAATATACAGTATATTTATATTTTATATAATATATATAAAATAAATATATAGAATTATATATATTATGTATACTAATATATATTATAGATTAATATATATATATAATAATAATAATACATTTCATTTAGAGGCGCCTTTCAAGACACCCAAGGTCACCTTACAGAGCATATAGTCATCAAACATTTTTTAAAAAACAAGACATTGTGGAAAAAAATTAAAATAAAAAAAATAAAAAATAAATTAAAATAAAATAAAATAAATAAATAAACATAAGCAATAAGAAATAAATAAAACAAAAACAAGACAAAACAAAACAAAACAAAAAAACAAAACAATCAAAACAGTGATCAGTTAGACGTTGTGTGCGAGTTTGAACAGGTGAGTTTTGAGTTGAATATATACTGTATATATATATGTATTACATATATATAAATCAGTGAAGGCTTCTCGTGTGAGGAGAGGGAGGAAGATCGTCCTTAACATTGTTGAGAATAAAAAAATGTAGATTGCCCAGACTACTAATGAATTAATGGCCTTAAATATGCCTACTTTAGTGCCTTTGTATATGTAATGTTCGTTTCCCTCGTTAGAAGGACATTAGCACCCCCTATCACCTATTGACAAATACTTCAGGGAGGAAGTTCATAGCGCATGGCTGCGCTATGAACCAATAAGCAGGAGCCCTGGCTGTGGAGCGGCCTGGAGGGAGGGGTTATCCCCTCAAGTCTACGCTACGAGGACCAACGAACCCGCTCAGTTGTATCCCTCGTTTCCACCGAGCGGTGCGCTACTGTTCGTTGCGGTACAGTGCGGCTCTGTTCGGTTACATTGGCGTTTCCGTAGCCCGCAGCCGGGCTGCCATCCCTCAATCTTAATTGGCTTAACACCATGACCAACATTCTGAAACATCCATTTACATCCACATTTGCCTCAAACAATGTTAGGCTTACAGCCCATGCAAATAGTGGTGAAATAATGTTCTTGTTGTTGTCTTTAATTGTTTGTAACTCTGACTATTCTGTTTGATATTGTGGAAAGGATGATAGTGAATGATTCAGAGCATGATGCATTTTAAATGGCATCACTTTTGTTTTGTTCATGTTTCTTAAAACAATTGTAGCTGAAAATAAACATAGGCAAATTAAAACCAATAGCTTCAGTCATTTAGGGCAAAAAAAGGCCCAATTCTAGGCCCAGATTTTTAAGTACAACGCTGCCACTGGTGGATTTGCATAAATTCACATAATTATCCCTCCCTGCTATTTTGTAGTTCCCCGACACAACCTGAAACAACTTGAGTCTCACATACTGATGCCACCATATGCCACTAACAGTGCAAGCAGGCCAATGGCAACCAAGCAAGCAGTCCTTCCTCCCTCACTTTAAACAACACCGGCCGCCACTGATATAAATATATATGTAATAAATAGAGCCATTCTCACCCCTGTGAGTGGTGGCTCTGGGGTCTGAGCCAGTGGTTCTGTGGTCTGGGATAGTGGTCTTGGTGGTGTGGTCTGGGGGCTCAGCCACAACTCCAGGACTCCCCTGCCCAGCCTCTGGGCCAGCTCTGGGTAGCGGTAGATGAAGTGGAGGAGGGGGGGGGTGGTGGGTGTAGACGGCGGGGAGGCTGTCACACGACGGCAGGGCTTTGATCACCACGCCCAGCAGCGCCTGGTGGAGTTAACTTTATTAGCATGGTCCTTCATCACAGTGACAGTCTCAAAGGGCTTCAAAGGCCTCAAAGCCTACCCTAAGCACTTTAACGGCCCAGAGAAACATTAGCGGGGAGATGTATTGAGAAGGAAAGCAGAAGATGGACGATCGGGAGTTTGTGAGTGCTGAATGGGCAGATGTATTGCATAAACAAGAAGAAGGTTTCCCCCAACCGAGTTCTCCGCAAAGAATGTAATAGTTGCGGGTCACACACCCGACAAGCAACTGGGACACAACTAGTGGGAGTGTCCACCCAGATGTATGATGGGTAGATCATTATACCAGTTGGTACGGCCCACTGGCTAGACTGGTAGGTCCAGCAAACATCTGGGTGGGCTCTCCCACCTGTGATGTCACTAAAGGGATGATTAGGGATTTGTGACGGCCAAACAGGTAAAGTAGTGGCCCTTTAATAGTAGACATCGCTGTGTTCATTAGAAAAACAGTGTGGGGGGAGGTGTTGAGTGTGTGTGTGTGCGTGCGTGCTTGTGTGTGTTTATATGTATCTGTGTGTGTGTGTGTATGAGCTTTTGCTACCTGGTCCAGGGGGGGGCTGTTGTTGTGAGTAGCGGCCAGCAGGTAAAGGGCACATCTGAGCAGGGGGTGGGGCATGGGGCGGTCTCCCCGCTCCTGGATGGACCGCAGTAGGGACAACACACCTGAGAACACAGAGGGATCTGGGAGGAGCCTGGACACACACACACACACACACACACACACACACACACACGCTTTAGTTAATTTGTCATCTATGTAACATCAGGTACCTTTTGTTAGCATCATGCTATCAAGTATAGTGGTACCTGGGTTAGCATCATGCTACCAGGTATCATGCTCTCAGGTCCCTGTGTTAGCATTATTCTATCAGGTAGCTTTGAAGCGTAATGCTATCAGATATCAGACCTGTGTTAGCATCATGCTATCAAGTATAGTGGTACCTGGGTTAGCATCATGCTACCAGGTATCATGCTCTCAGGTCCCTGTGTTAGCATTATTCTATCAGGTAGCTATGAAGCGTAATGCTATCAGATATCATACCTGTGTTAGCATCAAGCTATGCGCTACCTCTGTAAGCATCACGCTGCCAGGTGTCATAACACGTGACCATCAGGACACGAGGAGCCTCACCTGTCCCCGTGCTCCATGGCTTGCGTGAGGATGACGAGCAGGCAGTGCTGCGGGGCCCAGGGCCCAGTAGTGTCAGGGTGGTCAGGGGCCTCGGCTAGCAGCAAGGGCCACTCTGACACCCGGCAGCATAGCCTGGGTAGACCCCGGAGCAGCACCGCCTCCAGCTCCTCCAGGTCTGGAACAGAAGCAAACCAACAGGAAACCCGCTGACCCAGTGTGCTGATCTGACCCTCTCTCTCTCTCTCTCTCTCTCTCTCTCTCTCTCTCTCTCTCTCTCTCTCTCCCTCCCTCTCTCTCTCTCTCTCTCTCGGCTGGGATTGGACTCGGTACCTGTTTCATGACAGTTTCATTAGTACGGAAAGGTTCATCTAGTCTAATTTGATAGAATATCTTAAACGTTACTGTAACTGTGATTACGGGTAATACTAATGAAACTAATCTTATATGTTCATGCAAACAGACTAGTGTTCATTAGTTTGTTGGTCGAAGCACGTCAAAGGTACAAACTAATGAACACTAGTCTGTTTACATGAACATATAAGATTAGTTTCATTAGTATTACCCGTAATCACAGTTACAATCGCTTTTCTGAAATTTGAAATGATGTATGTTGATAAAAACGTTCCACTACTCCAAAGCGCTTGGTCATTTATAAGTTGTTGAGAGATAATACATTCCTGCATTGATTGACCCATGGCTGTATAGATTTTAATAAAAAAATCCAACTCAAATGAATAAAGGCTGCATATATATATATATGTATATATTTATGTATATATATAAATATATATAAATATATTTCCTTTTTTTAATTAAGTATCAGAAATGTAGTATACAGGAGTAGGCAACAGGGGGCGCTGATGTGAAGGACAGAGCTGTGGGCTATAAGAACAGCGCTTTGCTTTCAGTCGGCACTTCATTCGGACTGGGTTCCTCCCGAGGGACTCCAGTCGAAGCAAGTCACGCAAATGGCAACCATGGTCCTGAAAGGCGTCAAGGACCTTCTCTAGATGGCTAAATTACAACCAGAGATAAATCAAAGATCATTGGTGTCATGGAAAATATCTTAATGTCATTTACAGACAGGGACAGGAAGTTAGGTTGCAATTAAACTGCAGAGAAAAACTGTTCGCATGAAGAGGCAAACATCAAGCAAACAGAACAGAAAAAAGACAGCCGAGAGGGAGGAAACAAACAAGAGAAGCAAAGGAAAGAATGGAGATGATAAGGATCCGGGAGAGAGAGTAACTGTTGACAGAGAGCAAGAGTCAGAGAGAGAGAGAGAGAGAGAGAGAAAGGATCTGTTTACACAGAGAGAGAGAGAGAGAGAGAGAGAGAGAGAGAGAGAGAGAGAGAGAGAGAGAGAGAGAGAGAGAGAGAGAGAGAGAGAGAGAGAGAGAGAGAGAGAGAGAGAGAGAGAGAGAGAGAGAGAGAGAGAGAGAGAGAGAGAGAGGAGAAGTGATAGGGTGAGAAAGGGGGGGAGAGAGAGACAGAGAGAGGAGTGAGTGAGAAAGAGAGAGCGGGGCTGGGGGAGAGAGAGGAGTAGACACCTGGCAGCATTGAGGAGACCATGCTACCTGTACCCATAAGTATCTGATGACAGGTTGCATCCTTATGAAATGAACAGTGAGTGTGAATACCGTTGTGCCGTGAAGCTTGGATGGACTGAGACAGCAGACACATGCTGAGCTTCAGTATAAATCCACAGCATGACTCCTCCAGAGCTGGATTTCTGAGGACAAGGGACACACTGTCTATTGGTATATGAGGACCTAAGACTCGCCTTCGCTCCACTGCTATCAGATGACACAAGACACACTGTAGCTCTACTGGTATCTGAGGACACACTGTAGCTCTACTGGTATCTGAGGACAAACGATACCAGTAGAGCTAACCCTAACCCACACGCGCACACACACACAAACACACACATACACACACACAAACACACACACGCACACACACACAGAAAAACACACACACACACAAGCACTTTATGTGGTTACCTGTTTCCTACACACAGGAGAGCTTTGTGTTCCAGAGCTAATCTGTAGAAACCTGAGGATGCTGAGGGAGAAAGAGAGGGAACACAAGAAGAGGAGGGCCAATCAATCCTACAGCACTGATGTAGGGGGGGAATGGAGCGCGAACAGTCAGTGTTAACAGTCTGCATTTACAGATAGTGCCAACAGTCAGCACTAACAGTCAGTGCTAACAGATGTCTAACAGTGAGTGCTTACAGTGTTAACATTCATTGTTAACAGCCAGTGCTACAGTCAGTGCTAACCGTCCTTGCTAACGGTCCTCTTCTAAACCCCCCCTGCTAGACTTCCTGCCTCAGTGCTGTAGGTTTGAATTTGTGACATGATGTAGTGTCTGTGATGTCCCCACAACCCAGAATGTGGTCTGCAGGCTTCAGGCTTGAAGAGGAAGCCCAAAGCCAAAACCAACTACAGTCACACTGAAAGTCTCGATTAGTTCACCCAAGGTCACTCTAAATAACATTGTCATCATTATCAAGCTGTCACTATCAATCTATAAATATTAGGGCTTGGCAAGTTAACGTGTTAAATACACAATCATATTTTAATGCAATTAATACAAATCGACACGTTACCGTACATTCTATATTTTTCTTTTTTTAACTTTGATTTTGAAAGGTTTTGCCCACAGAATGTCCACATTCATATCAGAAATCATTTTTGTTTTTTAGGTCAACTTACTTAACTGTTAACTTAATTAAGCCCAAATAAATATCAATCCCATCATTATCAATCTATCAATATCAAGCCGTCATTATCAATCTATCATTTTTTATCTGTCATTATACATTTAGCATTATCAAGCTTCATTACAAGCCGTCATTATCAATATGTCATTATAAATGTCATAATCAATCTATCATTACCATCTATCATTATAAAGCTGTCATTATCAATCTATCATTCATTATCAATCTTTCATTGTCAAGCTGATATTATCAATATATTAATATCAATCTTTGGATGCATCAAAGATTGAACCAGTTTTCAGGGGGCAACACATTAAAGACACTACCTGTTTTTGTGTGTGTGTGTGTGTGTGTGTGTGTGTGTGTGTGTGTGTGTGTGTGTGTGTGTGTGTGTGTGTGTGTGTGTGTGTGTGTGTGTGTGTGTGTGTGTGTGTGGCCTGCTCCTAGGTATTGTTGTTATTACCGAGTTTCGAGGCGAAGAGGTTCATGACAGGGGACATGGCGGGGGTGAACAGGGTAAACTGGGAGGACAGGATGAGGTAGAAACTCTGCAGCATTTGGACGTTAGGAGCCCGCTCACACACCCTCTGTCACACACACACACACACACACACACACACACACACACACACACACACACACAAACAGGCATGAAATGTGGGATTCAAAAAGCCTTCAGTGAAGCCTCATTTGTTTATTCAAACGTAAATGCTCCTTAGTCCCTAGACCGCTGTTTGGAGCTCCTCATTGAAGTAGTGCTTACAGTAACAGTAGGGATGCAGACTGTGTCGCAGCAGTGTAGCAGGCACACACACATTGACTGCAGCGAGTCCCCTGCTGCGTTCTGATTGGTTGGAGCCATGAAGACATTCTCCTTTAGCAATGGATCTGATACACACTGCTCTGCTAACCTGAAAAACACACACACGCATGCATGCACGCGCACACGCACACACACACACACACACACACACACACACACACACACACACACACACACACACACACACAAACACAGCCGCACACACATACACAGTTGGAAATAGATGTATCCATGTAGATAGGTATGTACAGATGTGTACAGGTGTATACAGATGTACAAAGGTACATACACAGGTGAATGCAGGCAAGTACATGTTTATACAGTTATATCCAGCAAAATACAGGTGTTTACAAGTTAGCCCAGGTGATTACAGGTGTATCAAGCAAAATACAGTTGTTGATAGGGGAATATAGGGTTAAGACCGGTGCATCAAGCTAAATACAGAGGATTACAGGTGAGTACAGGTGTATCCAGTTGAATGGAGGCGTTTACAGGTTAGTGCAGGTGAATACATGTGTACCTAGCTAAATACAGGTAAGTACAGCTGAATACAGGTGTATCCAGTTAAATACAGCTGTTTACAGTACAGGGGAATGTAGGTGTGTACATGTGTTTACAGGTGAGTAAAGGTGTTGAGCTGACCTGCAGGCTGCCTGGATGCATATTAGGGCCTGGAGAAGAAATGCCCCCGATCGGGAGACCTGGGAGCTGGGGTCTCCACTCTTCACACTCCACTGGAGGAGGAGAAGAGATGAAAAGAGAAATAGGGAGGGGATAGGAGGAGAAAAGAGGAGGGAGGGTTACCCAGCTATTGAAAGAGATGCAGGAATACTCAAACCCCAAACACACAAACTCACAGCGCTTCGTGGATGAGAATCCAAAGGTAGGTCAGTACATCTGTTACTGACAGCTTTGATCAGCTTCTCTATGGACCTGAACTGAACTGGACGGGACTGGTGAGGCAGCCTGGAACACAGAGAGACAGAGAGGGAGAGGGAGAGACAGATGAATGGGAAGGGTAAGACAGGTAGAAGTGCATTGTATTTTGATGCGTCCTAGCGTTTGATCACAGCGGTGGTGGGGGTTGATGATGGTGTTTTGGTGTGTTCTAGTGATGGATCACAGAGGCGGTGTTTATTTTGTGTGCAGGGTCACCTGAGAAGGGAGGAGCCAGCACTGGCAGCCTGCCGGGCCACCAGCAGACAGGGGGCGGAGACACCAGAGACCACTGCTTCACACACTGCTTCGAACCCTGGACCACTGGGGAAGAGCCGTACCCCTTCTGGCTGCCTACACACACATACACAAACCCGCACAGACGGACACAAATGCAAGTACGCACGCAAGCACAGGCGGGCACACACACACACACACACACAAACGCACACACACAATATATTGTAATACTTACGATGAATAATAACTGCTAGAGGTATAATTGAATGTCACCCAAGCAGAGAAAATCTCTCAACAAACACCCATGACCTCTCACTCTGTTCAACACCTATGTTAGACTGTTGTCACAACACACGCACACATTCAAACAGATACACACACACGCTTGTCCTTACACACATATACACAGACATTTGCACAGACGCACACACACACACAAACACAAAAACACAATAATACATGAACTAGTCGACCATGTTCTCTCTCACATACCAACATACTTTCACCAGCTCAGCATTTCTAAGGCCAGGGTCATGTGAACACTCCAGATCATTAGTAAAAGGGTGTTTTCACAATTTTCCCCCACTTTGCACTATGCAGCCCAGTGAACCCTCACACACTCTCTAGGTTTCTTTATTGGGACATAGGTAGCTGGCAGGTGTGTTGTGGGGACCCAACCTGTCCAGGATCTCAGTAAGCAGCAGTAGGCCATCGGTCTGCACCTCTAGGTTAGTCAGCCTGAGGGCTTCCTTCAGACTGCGTACCAGGGCCTCAATACCTGAAACACACACACGTCACGGATGCTTAAGACATTTTTTGCAAGTCCCAGTCAAGTCTCAAGTCTTTGGTCTCACGTCAAAGTCAAGTCTTAAGTCTGTGCGTGAGTGAATATATGTGTGTGTGTGTGTGTGTGTGTGTGTGTGTGTGTGTGTGTGTGTGTGTGTGTGTGTGTGTGTGTGCGTGTTTGTGTGTGTGTGTGCATGTGTATGTGTGTGTGCAATGTGTATAGGTGTGGGAACATACTGTGGGTGTGTTAGTCTGGTGACTGACCGTAGACAGAGTGACAGTGTGAGTAGAACAGAGGGTCTTTGCAGAGCAGCAGCAGACAGTTGTAGAGCGACCAGAGCAGGACCTCTGATCTGGTGCTGGACACGCGCTCAAAAAGGAACTCTGGAACACATTCACATGATGTACTATCTCTGTAGAGCACATTCACATGATGTACTATCTCTATAGAGCTGAGCACATTCACATGATGTACTATCTCTATAGAGCTGAGCACATTCACATGATGTACTATCTCTATAGAGCACATTCACATGATGTACTATCTCTGTAGAGCACATTCACATGATGTACTATCTCTATAGAGCACATTCACATGATGTACTATCTCTGTAGAGCACATTCACATGATGTACTATCTCTATAGAGCACATTCACATGATGTACTATCTCTGTAGAGCACATTCACATGATGTACTATCTCTATAGAGCACATTCACATGATGTACTATCTCCATAGAGCACATTCACATGATGTACTATCTCAAAGAACACTATGCTAATATATACTATATCTATTAATAGGCTGGGCAAGTTAACGCGTTAATTACGCGTTAACGCAATCTTATTTTTAACGCAATTAATACTAATTGACGCGTTAACGCACTTTATCTTTTTTCTCTACAATTGCAGTAAGTAACCTGATTACAAAAACACTTAGTTGAGTCAATTTAACTCCGTCGAGATCACTTGGTCTAGTTTTTGCTTATTAAGCACATTTGGTATGAATGATGTGAAAAAAAAAACGATTAAAAGTGTGATTAAATCGATATAAAAATCTATAGATATATTAAATATTATACATACACACACATACATACATAGATATATATAGATATACAGAAGATATGTTGTTTTAGCTGCCCAATAGAGACTGTATGCATTGACACTGTTGTCAGCCTTACTTGTGCTGCTTTTGATAAAGTGTCTGTCAATGTTTAAGTGTGTGTGTGTGCGTGTGCGTGTGCGTGTGCGTGCGTGCGTGCGTGCGTGCGTGCGTGTTTGCCTCACCTGCAAGGTCAGCTAGGATAAAGGGGGGGCTGTACTGGCTGGGAGAGTGCACGAGGACGGCCACCATGCAGTGAGCACTGGCCACCTGCAACAGCTCATCCCACTCAGCAGCAGCTGGGGATGACGGCATCACAGGTGTAACCACGCGTTTAAAGCACACCACTTCAGGTATCCCCCAATTTTACCATATCACTCGGTTTAACCCATCGGTTAGACTGCAGCTCCACAGGTTACCTGAATATAGACTGCTGCACCACCCCAGGATTAACCCATTAAGCACGTGAAACTCGAGATACACCCAGCGTTTTGATTGCACCAACTCAGTAGAAACTTAGCCTCAACCCTTGATTAGACCCCACAAACTCAGGTTTTACTAGTGTTGTAGTGGTTTCATGGGGTTGTTCTGGTGTCTATTGGTTTCATGGTGATGTTTTGGTGTTGTAGTGGTGTCATGGTGTTGTAGTGGTTTCATGGTGTTGTATCAACGTTGTAGTGGGGTCATGGTGTTGTATTGGCGTTGTAGTGGTCTCATAGTGTTGTATAGAGCTCGTAAGTCCGCCCCTTCCGTTAGACCCCCATGGGACCTTTGAGATCGTAAAATATGAATGGGTTTCAATGGAGAGAAAGTAATTATTTTCTGGTCCAGTCTTTATATGCCAACACCAATATGTGTGTATTGGTGTTGCAGTGGTTCATGGTGTAGAACTGTATAGTGATGCCATCCCTTGGCGCCATCATATCCACAGGGCTGTGACTTCCTGTTCCCTGTGCGTTGTATTTTTTTGTGTTATTCGTGTACACAGTTGGTTCATGTACACAAACAATGAGTCAAATGACAAGGCCCCAACAGACCTCTTCTGTGACGGGACAGATGGATAAATAAGTATTGCTTTGTATTGGCTTGTTGTGAGGGCCATAGAAACTCACTCTTCCACGCCATGATGCATTGGCATTGCGTGGTTATATTGTTATACCTTCCTGTGAAGCATAGGCGTAACGCCTGTAATGGTTTACGTTACCGTAAGGGTATGGTTTGGTTACGGCCATGGTGAGAACTTGGGAGGAGCAGTCATGCATCACAGGAATGTGCTCTTTTAGTCACAACTGTACATAGCAACACTACCCTAGAGTGTAAACTGTACTTTGAATTGAGCCGATCATCATGACGTCCAGTAACAGGAATAACGTTCTCCATCTCTTTCCCACGCACCGGCACAGATGCTTCTCCCCGGGTCAGACAAACAGAGGTAATTCTCTGTGGTTCCATCTGAAAGGCCGAGCTAATCTAGGATCAGACTGTTTTCTTACTGCTATCATCAGTGAGAGAGAGAGAGAGAGAGAGGAGAGAGAGAGAGAGAGAGAGAGAGAGAGAGAGAGAGAGAGAGAGAGAGAGAGAGAGAGATACAGAGAGAGAAAAGAGAGAGAAAAGAGAGAGAGAGAGAGAGAGAGAGAGAGAGAGAGAGAGAGAGAGAGAGAGAGAGAGAGAGAGAGAGAGAGATACAGAGAGAGAGATACAGAGACAGAGACAGAGAGAGAGAGAGTGAAAAGAGAGAGATGGTGAGAGATATTGATAGAAAGACAGAGAGACCCAGACAGATAGCCAGAGAGACAAAGTCAGAGAGTGAGAGAACCAGAGACAGAGACAGAGGGACACAGAGAGAGAAATAGAGGAGGGAGAGAGAGACAGAGAGGAGGGAGAGAGAGACAGAGAGGAGGGAGAGAGAGACAGAGAGAGACATAGAGGAGGGAGGGAGGGAGAGAGAGAGAGAGAGAGAGAGAGAGAGAGAGAGAGAGAGAGAGAGAGAGAGAGAGAGAGAGAGAGAGAGAGAGAGAGAGAGAGAGAGAGAGAGAGAGAGAGAGAGAGAGAGAGAGAGAGAGAGAGAGAGTGACTGAGAGAGATATTGAGAAAGAAAGAGAGATGGTGAGATATATTGATAGAAAGACAGAGAGAGAGAGACCCAGACAGACAGACAGAGACAACGTCAGAGAAGAACGAGAGACAGACAGAGACACACAGACACACAGAGAGAGAGAGAGAGAGAGAGAGAGAGAGAGAGAGAGAGAGAGAGAGAGAGAGAGAGAGAGAGAGAGAGAGAGAGAGAGAGAGAGAGAGAGAGAGAGAGAGAGAGAGAGAGAGAGAGAGGACAGAGACAGAGACAGAGACAGAGAGAGAGTTACAGACAAAGAGAAGGATGGACAGAGACAGACATACAAAGAGATAGCGCGAAAGAGTGATAGTGAGAAAGAGAAGGATGTTTGCAGTCGGGTAACCTTTTTGAGGATGAGTGGAAGGAGCCGTTGTTCAGGAGAGGGCTCCGTCTCTGGGTCCTGGTTGTCTCTGGTGTTGCTGAGGTTCTGCTCGGGCCTGGGGGGAGCAGCCTGGCTGTTCATTAGACATGACACAGCCTCCCTGGACTGCACTAGCTGCTTCAGTAGGCCTGCATAACCCGGAGCAGGACCATAAACAAGACATTTTAGATTAGATGCTCATTAGTGTATCCTCTCTCTAGAGATGAGGGGCCCCTAGCTCTAAATATGAAGGGGCCCTCTCTCTAGAAATGATTGGCCCCTAGCACGAGATGACAGCCCCTAGCTTTACAGCTGATGGGCCCCTAGCACGAGATGATGGCCCCTAGCTTTAGAGATTATGGGCCCCTTGCTCAAGATGATGGCCCCTAGCTTTAGAGATGATGAGCCCCTAGCTTTAGAGAAGATGGGCCCCTAGCACGAGATGATGGCCCCTCGCTTTAGAGATGACGAGCCCCTAGCTTTAGAGATGATGGGTCCCTAACACGAGATGATGGCCCCTCGCTTTAGAGATTATGGGCCCCTTGCTCAAGATGATGGCCCCTAGCTTTAGAGATGATGAGCCCCTAGCTTTAGAGATGATGGGCCCCTAGCACGAGATGATGGCCCCTCGCTTCAGAGATGACGAGCCCCTAGCTTTAGAGATGATGGGCCCCTAGCACGAGATGCTGGCCCCTCGCTTTAGAGATGACGAGCCCCTAGCTTTAGAGATGACAAGCCCCTAGCTTTAGAGATGACGAGCCCCTAGCTTTAGAGATGACAAGCCCCTAGCTTTAGAGATGACGAGCCCCTAGCTTTAGACTAACCCAGACAGTTGAGAGTGAGTTCTGGTGTGCAGGCGTCGGCGAGGGTCTGCAGCAGAGTGCTGCACAGGCGATCACGGAGGGCAGGGGGCGGGGACAAGGCTGCGGCCATGGCAGCCGGCGAGGTCCCGCCCAGCAGCACGTGCCACAGGTAGAAGAGGGAGGCCTTGAGCCCCGGGTCAGGGTGCAGCAGGGCCGAACACAGGCCCTCCAGGAAGGGCACTGGGAGAGAGGGGAGGGTCTGAATCGATGAAACTCCTGACACCACAACAATAAGGAGAGAGACTCTGCATTCACTACAAGCTCTCTCTCCCTCTCCCTCTCCCTCCTTCGATATCATTATGGTAAACTCACCTCAACGCTCTCTAAGGGAAGGACAGAGGGAGGGGGAGACAGTGAGGGAGTGAGGAAGGGAGGAAGAGATAGGGATGGAGAAAGAGGAAGGGAGATCAGGGAGCAAGAGAGAGAGGGTCAGAGCAATAGAAAGCACGAAAGCAGGAGAGAGAGACGGATAAGGAGGGAGAGAGGAAAGGAGAAGGAGAGGGAAGAAAGAGGGAGAGAATGAGAGGGCAGAGAGGCAGGGAGAGCAGGAGGGTGTGAAGGGAGACGGATAGACAGAGACCCGGGTCCAGATAAAAAAAGATAGGACTATGAACGAGAAAGAGAAACAGGGGCGGTGGTGGGAGGCAGAGAGGGGATGAGACATTTGGAACGGTAAAAAAAAAGGTTTGTTTGCCATGAAAATAACGATCGGGAGTAGAGACATTGGATGGGGCTTTATGTGCTAGGGTGGGGGGGGGGGGGGATTTATTTACTGTAAATAGCTCCACAGCCCATTGTTGAGTGACGGGCCACCACCAGTGAAGACAATCAATAGTAGGGCCTGCAACCTCCATCTCCACCACCACCTGCCCCTATCACCCGCCCCCGTCACTACCTCCACCATTCCCCCCGCACTGGGACAACAGAGCAGTAAGAGATACAGGGGCTATCTCACCATACTGAGCCAGTAGGAGAACTGCCAGGTCAGGGAGGGCCTCCACCATCTTGCCCAGGAAGGTGAAGGTAGGCAGGAGGCTCTGCCCACATCGGTGGTCACATAGCTGGAGGTCAGACCACAGTATTAGAACTTACTCTGTAGTAATAATACTAACCCTACTGTAGTATTACTAGTACTAACCCTACTGTAATATTACTTACTCTACTATTGTATTAATACTAATCATACTGTAGTATTACTACTATCCCTATTGAAGTAATAAGGAGGTAGTAAGCTGTTGTTATGATTGCAAGGCAAATAACAAGTGGAGGCTGCAGCCCAGATTGTCTGTGGCTGCAGCCAGACTTTGAGGCAAACACCCACCCCAGTAGACTGCCAGCATCAACACAAAGGGTACCAAGCGATGGCATAAGCGGTTTCTAGATCCTTGCTAGGTACTTTTCTATGAACAGCCTCACCCTCAAGGTGACACCCACCCTGTTTACTAAACATTGCTGGCTATCAACCGTCAACAGCTACAAGTCTCTGGCCTATAGTTTTACATATGTCACTGTGTTTAAATATGTGGGTTTGCTTGTATAAGTGTGTGTGTTTCATACCTATTTGTGTGTGTCTGTTAGGGGTGGGAAAAAATAATAGATTCTTCGATGCATCGCGATTCTCTCTAGAGCGATTCCGTCTCGATGCAGATACATTTATAATCTTAATTTTTAATTTAAAAATAGAGGGGGATGCTTTTAGTAATTATAAAATTATTTAATTTATCTTCAGTGTGTATTATTGGCCAATCTGATTTGTCTTGACACGATTGCGATTCAGCCTACGCATAGCATGCACGCAAACTCACAGCCAGACACAAGAACTACTTCTAAATCAAGAGCAGCTTTTTCTTTAATGACATAGAAAAGAAAGATTAGATTGAAAAGAAAACTGAGAAAAAAAAAAGTATATATTTATGAAAATCACACATGGCAATGTACATAAAAAAGTGTTGCATCGAGATGCATCGATAATCGTTTTGGAATCGAATCGTTGACCTCATAATCGGAATCTAATCGTGAGGTGCCAAGAGATTCCCACCCCTAGTGTCTGTATGTGTGTGTGTGTGTGTGTGTGTGTGTGTGTGTGTGTGTGTGTGTGTGTGTGTGTGTGTGTGTGTGTGTGTGTGTGTGTGTGTGTGTGTGTGTGTGTGTGTGTGGGTGGGTGTGGGTGTTTGTGTGTGTGTGCGGTGTGTGTGTGTGTGTGTGTGTATGTCATGATTGTGTCTCACCTGTGTCTGTATGTCCTCCAGAATGTGGTGGACATAACGGTCACTTTTTAGCTCGAGAAGAAGTTGAACCAACACTGTGCGACGTCACACAAACATGGGAAAACATGTTAGTGAAAAAAGTGAAGGAAAACACTGTATTGGTCAACAGATCAGGTCCTGCTCCTTTAAGACAATAAGACAAAAATGATGGGACTATGTGATACCTTGGATGACCTGCTCCAGGGCAGCTGGGTCCTTCATGGTCCGCAGCATCCCTGGGGAGAGAACCAGAACAGACCCTATAAACTGACCTTTCACCTAAAGAATCAGGACAACAAACCCTGTAAACCCACCTGGAACACCATCTAGAGAACCAGGACAACAGACCCTGTAAACCCACCTGACAAACCACCTAGAGAACCAGGACAACAAACCCTGTAAACCCACCTGGAACACCATCAAGAGAACCAGGACAACAAACCCTGTAAACCCACCTGGAACACCATCTAGAGAACCAGGACAACATACCCTGTAAACCCACCTGACAAACCACCTAGAGAACCAGGACAACAAACCCTGTAAACCCACCTGGAACACCATCTAGAGAACCAGGACAACCAACTCTGTAAAGTGTAAACCAATCTGACACCAACAACATCACTTTCCCACCAAATTAGCAGTGGTTCCCGAACCGGTCATCGCTGAACATTTGTGATACCTAGCTAACCAGCACAAATTTCCACCAGTTTCGAGCGGTGCACACCTGTAAGTAAACAGTAATACACGCTTTTCGCGAAACGGAAATACCTACTGGCACCTAGAACCCAATATAACCAAGCTCTGGAGCCGGGGTAAGAGCATTTGAGCTAATTAAGAAAGTTGCAATAACCAAAAATACTAAGACACTTCATCTTTAGATCACAAAGTGTTCATCCATCCATAGGTCGTCTGGTTCTTATCTTACATAACCACTAAGGAAACGTACCAAGAAGTGAGGCGGTGAAGTGAAGGCATACTCGGTGGTCTTGCTGGAGCAGGGCGCCAAGAGCTCCAGGAGAACATATCAGCGCCCCACTGATACCGGACAGAGCCACACACTTCCTCACAGACTGCATGGACAGGACATACAAATATACGGAATATTAAAATCAACCCCCCTGTATAAGGTTGTGTCACATCACATATGTGGAAACAAAGGAAAGATAAATTATTGAATGACTTAAGTTTATATATATATAGTTTATTTAGTAATGGACGAAACCTACCGAGATTTCTTTACTCTCCATCATTTCGATAACACAGGCTACACACAGCAGTACCCCCCCTCCGTCCTGAGGTCCCAGCCGACCCGTCCACTTTGGGTCGTGTCTGAAGTGGAACTTGTCATAAACGACATCAACGGACGCCATCCTGGCCTTTGATCTCAATACTAGGAGCGGTTTACTTCAAAAATCACAAACTTTTACTCAATACTTAAGCAGCAGCTATCACTTGAAAATCAGAACAATTAAACGCAATGCTAAAGGAGCAAGTGACACTTTAAAATCAAACGTAACGTCACTACCGTAAGGTGCTGTCACTTTAGCAGTCAAGCTAACTTTATAGCCTTCTGAGGCCGCCTAGCAAGTTCAATTGACTCAAAATATACCCGTTTTGTCCCCAAAAGCAAGTTACAAGTATCATATCTCGAATAACCTATGTAAAATGTAAATGAACAACATTTCAAAGATCTGATTATTTCACTGATTAACTCTGAAGCTGTAAAAAGAGATTGAATTCCGCGGGGTTTTGTGACAGCGCGTGCAGCCCGTGCAGTTTCGTGGCATCTTTGATTTCCTGTAAGCGAGGTGATGGTCTGTTTTAATTCGGTGTGTTCGTCTGCGTGTGTGTGGTTGGATGTTTTTGTGCGTGGGTATATGTGATGTTTACGCCTGTTCTGTTTATCGGCGTGTGCGTGACTATCTACGGTCATGCCCAATATTTACAAATGCACCGAGATGATATGGTAAAAGGGGTCGCTGTTATGAGTTTCCTCTCTTGTTTGGAGCAACTCCCCAGAGGCCGATAAGCGGAGAGACAAGTGAACCCGGAGTCACATCTGATGGAAACTTTTTTATTTCCACGAAGGAACGCTCGCGCAAAGCACAACAAGACCACTTCCTGTCTGTGTATAACCATCGATGTACATACAGACACGTAGGCCTGCCAGCACGTAGGGACGACACGCACACACACACACACACACACACACACACACACACACACACACACACACACACACACACACACACACACACACACACACACACACACACACACACACACACACACACACACACACACACACGCAGGTCCCCCCCCCCCCACACACACACACACACACACACACACACACACACACACACACACACACACACACACACACACACACACACACACACACACACACACACACACACACACAACGTAGATGTATTTCTTACATGAGTTTAAACAGTCATCTTCCTAATCTGATGTATATGATTATGCCTATGTGTTGTAGATATGATGGCGAAGGCAACAACTTGCACGCGTAGCCAATTACGTTGGGACCATTAACGCTGTTAACCAAAAGGTTGTCAAACAGTTGTGCCTCTTTCCGTGGTGACATGATATTATAGACATAAACTATTTGGAATGACTGTGTTTCTGCTATTTTTGAATTTGAGATTTAGCACCCAGCGTGGCGGATGAGGGCGGTGCAGGTTGGGGGCGACGGGACGGTGGGGGCGGTGCAGTGGCCACACACTGAAGCGGTTCTTTCTTTAGTTGCGTGCCCCGGCGAAGTTATGCGTGACGGGGAAGGAATAAATATCAATTTTTCATCAGAAGAAATTAATTAATTACAGGATGATAATTATTCACTTTTGACGTGCGAGACGTGACGCCACTACCGTTGGGAGTAAAAGACAAGAGCCACAAACTTGGTAAGCGAGTACAGGGATGCTTGATTCACATGAGATATTGAATGGACGGTGGGACGAATGCTTGTGAATGTGTCCGCTGAACCCTATTGGAATTGGGTTTTGAACGCTGCTTGAACGCTATTGGAAGAACAGTGGGGTTAATTATTTCGATCTTTAATAATCGAGCGACGTTTAATTGGGATATAATTTTGATTGTGCCCTAAAACAAACATATGTACAGGTCTACAGTAAATATAGCCTACTGATTGTAATATATAAAAAATATAAACATTCGGGCCTTTAGGGCGATATTTGCGTTGTATGTTTAGAAACTCTAGAAATATGTGATATGCGTTCAAAAAGTTTGTTTTGAAATTGAAATTCACTGCATTCGTAAAAACTGTTATCGTGCACATAATAAGCCTTATGCACACCTTCATTCATTTCACAAAACTTCAGCAGGACATCACAGTCAGATCTAGGGCCGGGAATTGTTATATTGATAGGTGACGTCACGGAACGTGAAGAGGCTTATTGATTAGGCCTATTGGTGATATGTTATTGGCTAATCGATACACATAGCTGATCACCGTCGCAATTTTATGTAGGTATTTTGGATAACCTATAGCTGATCAACTTTGTTTTGTTACCGTTGATGGATTTATTGCCCATATGTATTGATGGTTATTAATAGTAGGACTATGCCTATACAGTCTATGTCGAAGTATGTAACACTTTAGATATAAGATATTGGCCATGGGGATACGTCAGCCTACATAATACTGTATTAAACGTATTATTATTATTATTATTATTATTATTATTATTATTATTATTATTATTATTATTATTATTATTATTATTATTATTATTATTATGTATTATGACCAGTACAACTCGTGTGTTGTTGCTGCCTCCATGCTACCTGCCGCTCCGCGCGCCCCACTCAGCACTTTCCACCGCTAACACCAAATAAACAAACCGCACGGCGCCGGGCAGGTGGCGCCCCCAGTACTAATACGCTGGCGATGAAAGCAGCCCGTTTCGCGCAAAGTTCTATTGCAGGGCGGGATGTCTTTGATCAGATAGACAGACAGACATACATAGACCGACATGCACGCTGGCAGATAGGCAGACAGACGTATTTGGTGAGGCTAAATCAATCGTTGTTTTTTTTGTTTTTTTTTGCATGTCGGTGTTCGGTACACACACACACACACACACACACACACACACACACACACACACACACACACACACACACACACACACACACACACACACACACACACACACACACACACACACACACACACACACACTATTTTGTTGTTTCCTGTCATCTAATTTCTTCTTCTCTTCTGTTTATCTTTCATTCCTGACATCGCTGGATTCTAGCTTCCTACTGACACCCTCATCTTCTCCTACTCTCCTTTCCTCCTCTCTCCTCTCCTCTCACCCTCCTCCTCTCCATCTCGTCCTGTCTCCCAGCACAGGGAGGGAGACATAGGAATCCGTGATCTATCTTCATCCATCTCCTCCTACTCTTCATTCCCCCCTTCCTCCCCTCCTCTCCTAACCTCTCTTCTCTCCTCTCTCCTCCTCTCCTCTTCCCCCCTCCTCTCTCCTCCTCCGCCCTTCCGCCCCTCCTCATCTCTTCTTCTCACCTTCTCTCCCTCTCTCCTCCCACTCCTCCTTTCATCTCTTCTTCTCGCCTTCCCTCCATCTCTCCTCCCCCCCTTCCGCCCCTCCTCATCTCTTCTTCTCACCTTCTCTCCCTCTCTCCTCTATCCTCCCTCTCCTCCTTTCATCTCTTCTTCTCGCCTTCCCTCCATCTCTCCTCCCCCCCTTCCTCCCCTCCTTTCGTCTCTTCTTCTCACCTTCCCTCCATCTCTCCTCCCCCCCTTCCTCCCCTCCTTTCGTCTCTTCTTCTCGCCTTCCCTCCATCTCTCCCCTCTCTCCTCCCCTCTCTGCTGCTCCTCCTGTCATGTCCCTGTCCTCGACGACTCCTCCCCAGAAGAAGCGGTCGCTGGGTCCGGTGTCGCCCAAGCGGTTCTACAGGAGCGTGTCGCTGCGTCTCCGGAGGGCCGAACCGCCACTCCCCGGGGAGGCAGACGCCACCAAGAGATTCTGGAAGGCCACGCTCACTGTGAGGATGAGGAGGAGGAGAGAAATGAGGAGGGGGATAAGGATTAGGGTGATAATTATGATGACGAAGAGGGGGTAATGATGATTAGGATAAGGATGAGAAGGGTGATTGATTATGATGAGGATGATGATCATATACTTTCTTCACATTGTGTATTGATCTGTAGTTTTGATCGTGAAAAGTTCAATATTATCATTACTTTATCGCTACCCTCTCTCTGTCTCTCTCCCCCCCCCTCTCTCTCTATCTCCTCTATATCTCGCTCTCACACCTCTCTTTCTCTCTCTATTTCTCTATCCCCCTTTCGGCTTTTCTACGTCCCTCTCCACCCCCTTCTCATCATATCCATCTCTCTGGCTATGTCTCTCTATCTCCTCTCTCTCTCTGTCTCGCTATCGCTATCTCTCTGTCTCTCTCTCCCTCCTCTGTCTCTCTATCTCCTGTCTCTCTCTGTCTCTCTTTCTCTCTCTCTCTCCTCTCTGTCTCTCTCTCCCTCCTCTACGTCTCTCTCTGTCTCTCTCTCTCCCTCCTCTCCGTCTCTCTCTCTCCCTCCTCTCTGTCTGTCTCTCCCTCCTCTATGTCTCTCTGTCTCTCTCTCCCTCCTCTCTGTCTCACTCTCTCCCTCCTCTCTGTCTCTCTCTCTCCCTCCTCTCTGTCTCTCTCTGTCTCTCTCCCCCCTCTCTGTCTCTCTCTCCCTCCTCTCTGTCTCTCTCTCTCCCCCCTCTCTGTCTCTCTCTCCCTCCTCTCTGTCTCTCTCTCTCCCTCCTCTCTGTCTCACTCTCTCCCTCCTCTCTGTCTCACTCTCTCCCTCCTCTCTGTCTCTCTCTCTGTCTCTCTCTCCCTCCTCTCTGTCTCTCTCTGTCTCTCTCGCCCTCCTCTCTGTCTCTCTCTCTCCCTCCTCTCTGTCTCTCTCTCTCCCTCCTCTCTGTCTCTCTCTCCCTCCTCTCTGTCTCTCTCTCTCCCCCCTCTCTGTCTCTCTCTCCCTCCTCTCTGTCTCTCTCTGTCTCTTTCGCCCTCCTCTCTGTCTCTCTCTCTCCCTCCTCTCTGTCTCTCTCTCCCTCCTCTCTGTCTCTCTCTCCCTCCTCTCTGTCTCTCTCTCTGCCTCTCTCTCCTGCCTCCCTGTCTCTCTCCCCCCTCTGTCTCTCTCCCCCCTCAGTACCAGAGTCTGTGGGAGGCGGTGGAGAACGAGGACACGGTGGCCGTGCAGAGCCTCCTCTCCCGGGAGAGGAACAGCGCGGGAGGAGCAGCAGGGGGGAAGGCAGGAGGCGTGGGGAGTCGCGGGGGGAGCCTGTGGGAGCGAGGAGGAGGAGGAGGAGGAGGAGGAGGGGGAGAGAGGAGAGAGAAGGACTGGGAAAGGGAGAGGGAGAAGGGGGTGAACAGGGTGAGCGAACAAGGCCTGGTCCCCCTGGATGTGGCAGCGCTTACCCACAACTCCCCTCTTCTCCAGGTGCTGGCCAAGGCTGGCGCCCGACACAATCCCGTCTGTGAGTTTGTCTTTTAAACACATTTGTATCATGTGATGCTTAAACTGTGATGCCGGTTTCGCTTAAACTGGGCTTCCTCTCTGGGGCTTCTACACATAAATTGGGAGCACACACACACACACCTCTGCCATAGGGTTTTGGTGTAAGAGTGGATTGTTTCGAAGCGCGGTGAGCTCTGGGGGCCTCGTAACGCCACATGTGTTTGAATGACTAAACACAAACCTAGCTTTACCTCGTCTCCTTCTCTCTCCTCCTCCTCCTCCTCCTCCCCCCCCCTCCTCCTCCTCCTCCTCCTCCTCCTCCTCCTCCTCCTCTCTCCAGTGTGCCGGCCGACCGAGTGGTCCCTGAAGCTGGACACGCTGGTGTCCATGGCGGGGCAGCGGGTGGAGGAGCGGAGGGAGGAGCTGGAGCGGCGGGCGGGGTCGGGGCCCCAGGTACGGGCGGAGGTGCAGAGACAGATGTGCCTGTGGAGCCTCCGGCAGCAGCTCTACTGTCGCATGAGGGACAACTTCCACAGTGCAGGTGGGTTCTCAGTGGGCAGGGTCGTCTAGCGGTCCGGGGGTTTGTCTGACCTGGCCCAAAGGTTCTGGGCTTGATCCCAAGTCTACCTGTAGGTCTCATACAGCAAGAGGCCCCGTAACCCCTGCCACGACATGTGTATGAAGATCCAATAAGCTACCCAATAGTATACATAGTGTATTCTTAATAATGATGATCTGTTGGAACAGTGATTTGCTGTATATGAGCACCAGATGTTATTTATTACATTCACACACTCTTCCCCGAATCCTCCAGGGCTTGAAATCTTTATCTCCCATTGGTATTGTTTTTGTTTATTTATGTAGCCTTCTGGGTAAACTTCCATCCCATATTTGTTCACTAATAGAGTTATGCCTATAATTACCGGCTAGGTCACGAGACCTAAGGCTACGACTGATCTGGGAAAGACATTTAGGCTCTCCCATGGTTTAGCATCATGTTATGCAAACGCTAGTGCCCGTCCCTACGAGACGCAGTGCAGGCTTCCTGTTGTTCCTTCTGTCGGGGAGGTTGAGGAGTGATGTCAGGAATGTTCAGCGTTCCAACCAGAACCAACAGGTGGTCGGTTTGTGAGAGGAGAGAGGAGAGAGGAGAGGAGAGGAGAGGAGAGGAGAGGAGAGGAGAGGAGAGGAGAGGAGAGGAGAGGAGAGGAGAGGAGAGGAGAGAGGAGATGAAAAGGTTGCAGAGCTAGAAACAGAAAATGTAGAGGTAGCATGAGCAGAAGGGATGGAAGCAGGCGGTCACATCATAAAGGGACTATATATGATACTACTATGTTGTACTTCGTACTGTGATATCGCACTATACTATATGTACACGCTGTGTTGATGATTTGTGTGTACCTGTTGTTCCACCAGAGCTGCCTGCTGCCCCGGGCCACGTGTTGCTCCTAGTGACCAGCTCCTCCTCCCTCTTTGTGGGCATCAGAGAACCAGACTGCCAGACCACGGGACTGGTCACTAGATACAGAGGTGAGGGGGGAGGGAGGGAGGGAGAGAGGGAGGGAGGGAGGGAGGGAGAGATGGGTACCAGACTGCCAGGCCACAGGACTGGTCACTAGATACAGAGGTGAGGGGGGAGGGAGGGAGGGAGAGATTGGTACCAGACTGTCAGGCCAGAGGACTGGTCACTAGATACAGAGGTGAGGGGGGAGGGAGGGAGGGAGGGAGGGAGGGAGGGAGGGAGGGAGGGTCGAGGGAAGGAGGGACAGAGGGATGGATACCAGACTGCCAGGCCACAGGACTGGTCACTAGATATAGAGACGAGGGGGGAGGGAAGGATGGTCTGATAGACAAGACAGAAAGATAGATACTGACATCTATAACGTTACTCTGACACCAGACTCCAATCTCTGTCCCCCCCCCAGTGGAGTGGAGCCCCTCTCCCGATTTTAAAGTCATCCTGGGCTCAGTACAGGTGACCGACACCAAGACCCCCTCTTACAGCATCACAGGCCTAACCACGGTAACCACACACACACACGCATGCACACACACACACGCACACGCACACGCACACGCACACGCACACGCACACACGCACGCACACACGCACACACACGCACACACAGACACACATATAAAGTCATCCATGCCTGTGGGCACACACTGCGACACACGCTCATGAACGCACAATTAGACACAGAGTAACCCAAGTCTCTCTGCAGGGAGTGCATTACTTTGTGAGGGTCAGTGCCTACAATGTGAAGGGCTGGGGGCCGTCGCAGTGCTCCACTCCAGTCAGTGCTGCCCCCTCCAGTAAGTAACCAGTACTGCAGCCCTCACATTGGATGGATTTCACATTAATACTGCTGCTGCAATAGATTACAATATTACAATTTTGTGTAGGCTGGACAGAGTGTGTAGGTGTCAAGTCTCAGGTCAGGACTCGGGAGGAGGTCCTCAGGAAGGTGATGGAGGAGATCAGAGAACCCCAGTACCGAGGCTACTGCATAGGTACTACATCAGTGCATGCATCTGTGCTTATACACGTACAAACACACATATAAGTACACACATATCCTCATAGGTATACAACGCAAATATACACAAGTTTACATAAATATAAATAATAACTGCAACGGTACTGCACTAACACACACACACACACACACACACACACACACACACACACACACACACAGACACACACACACACACACACACACACACACACACACACACACACACACACACACACACACACACACACACACACATACATACATGTGTGGTGGTTGTGAGCGCGTTCTGTGATTCTCGGGAAGCAGCCTTGAGTTGATGCTGAAGCGGTTGCTAGGTCACGCTGCACTCCTTTGGAAGCAGCCGTGTGATGGTGTTGCTGATGTGGTTGCTAGGTAATGCTGTCTTCTCTCCTCCAGAGAGTTCTACGCCAGAGGGTCCCAGCAAGCGCCGGTCAGTGTCCCGGGGCATCAAGCAGCTCTTCCAGTCCGCCACCAAGTTCGTCCGCCTCCTGCAGAGGTAGTACTTCAATAGTCCTACTACAACATCAATAATACTACTTACCTTTCCATGGGAGTACAACATCGGTACTACAAACCTGCCATCTATACTGACCTGCAGCATTTTGAATGACAGTTCCCATCCATTGCACACCGAGTTTCACATTCTGCCCTCTGGCTGTTGGTTCACTGTCCCTAGGCGTAGAACAAAACCACACAAAAATGGTTTTGTCCCCGCAGCCATTACACTGAGGAATAAATCATAGCTATATTTTGCACAGATTATTTATTATTACGGATTGCTGTTTCTGTTGACTCATTGCTGTATTCTATTTATTCATATTTGACCTCATGTTTTCAACCTAAACATTTTACTGAGTTATTATGTTGTTTTTCTATTTGTTTTAGTTCACTTCATGTTTCAATCTGGACCTGTAGAACGTGTAATTTTGCCATTTTGTTGTACTGTCCTAAATTGGATGATGTTTGATACGTTCCTCCATGTCTTTTCCTAGGTGTGTGTATGATGATGACTCCACACTGCAAACTAAATCTGCCTCTGGGTACAAAATAACATAACTTGAATGGATGAGTTGAATGGGATTCACACTCATATTTTCTTAGTGATGGATTCATGCTGCAATGGTTATAGTGGTATAGTTACGGTAAAACGATAAGGGACACTGTCCACACATCAAACGGTATATGGATGTGTGTTAGTGAATCCATGGAACAGATGTGATGTAGTGATGTAGTGAACGGATGGTTCGGCGTGGACGGTGCCACCTCTGGTAACCCCACTAACACATGTAGCCTGTGTGGCATTTCCAGAGGCGTGTACTTGGCCACCGTCTTCTACCACAAGGAAAACATCCTGGTGACCTCAGAGGACCAGCTCCCCTTGGTGGAGATCCAGTGCTGCTCCACCTCCATCATCCAAGACTTCCTGTGGTTCGCTAAGGTTAGCCCCGCCGTTATCCCCCTCCACTTCCTGTGGTTCACTAAGGTTAGCCCCGCCTCTATCCCCCTCCACTTCCTGTGGTTCACTAAGGTTAGCCCCGCCTCTATCCCCCTCCACTTCCTGTGGTTCACTAAGGTTAGCCCCGCCTCTATCCCCCTCCACTTCCTGTGGTTCACTAAGGTTAGTCCCGCCTCTATCCCCCTCCACTTTCTCTGGTTTGCTATGGTTAGCCCCGCGTCTATCCCCCTGCACTTCCTGTGGTTTGCTAAGGTTAGCCCCGCCTCTATCCCCCTCCACTTCCTGTGGTTCGCTAAGGTTTGCCCCGCCTCTATCCCCCGCCTCTATCCCCCTCCTGACTTTAGCATAATGCGATGTAAAGACCCCATGTTTTGGTTCGGGGTCTTCAATTCTGCATATGCACCAAAAATGTCAGTTGTAACGCATTGTAGACATTGTAGTATTTCAGGAAATTGGATTGAAAGGTTGTCATATTAGATGTAATGAGGAAATAAATCAAATATGAAAAATATGTAAAGTATGTGAAATAGGCCATATAAGTCTCTAAACATATCGGAGAAACCTTGAAGGCTGGAGTGAATCAGGAATAATTAGATGAATCCACCGAATTAAGCTGTGCAAGTGATCTAAGCTGTAGCCATGCTCGTCTAGGCTGTGCCCGTGAACGTACTGACCATGTGGTTGGTGTTCCCCAGCTGTCGTGTGCATGGAGGCAGGTGCCCTGGCTCCAGGCGGCCCTGTCCTCCGCCCACTCCTCCCCCTCCTCCCTCATCCAGAACCGCAACAACATCCTCCGAGCCGTCGCCCAGCTGCAGGTACATAGAGACGTACACCTGGGGGCGGATTCACACAAGTGTCTTAAGAACGAAAACTTCATCAATTACTATGTATTTGTACTGTTCCATCACTTTCTCCCCCGTTGTATGTACTTCCCTCCTCTCCACCCCACTCTCCTCTCTCCTCCCCTTATCTCTCCCCCCCCCCCCCCTCTTCCTCCTCCTCTCCACCCTCCCACAACTCTCGTCTCCTCCTCTCTCTTCCGTCCCCCCTCCTCTGGTGTAGTCATCCCTTGGTACTATGGATCTGGGTCAGGTGTACTACGAACCCCTGAAGGATCGTCAAGGCAACGTGCTGCTGGTGACCGTCAAGGAGATGTCGGACCCCCCAAGGTGAGCCCCGTTAAACAATCCTCTCCCGGCGTCCATCTTGGACGAGTCCAACATCTTTTGAGTTGAATTGATCCATCATTCCTTTTTTCTTACAATCAGCCGTCACACACAGTGGCGAATCCATACTCTTCGGCCCAAGAGTGGCATACAATAGTGTTTATTAAAGTGTAAATTATACCCGCCCCTTCCCTCACACAGGTTGGTAAAGTAGGGTGAAACATACGTATAACCTGCATCGTTTTGCAAGACGAAACCATTACATCATCACTGTAGCTCGTTACCACCGCCTGAGCACTGAGGGCTGAGCACCCAGACTACCGCACCACCTTAAACCTCATCCCCACCTGTCCCCCACCGCACCGTGACTCTAACCCCACTCTACCCTCTCCCCCAGCCCCCCAGAGCCCCCGCTCCACTGGGTCCCCCTGGCACGGCTGGAGAAGAACCGCAGCAGAACTGCCCTTCTGCCGGAACCCACCGCCATCGACACACTGACAGAGCAGCTCAAGGTGGGGAGGGGTGTGTGAGAGACTGAGTGTGAGTGGGAGTGTGTGAGTGATAGTTTTGGGCCCGATAGTCTCATGGTTTGGGTGTTAGACTCTAGATGAGATCTCCAAGGCCCTGAGTCTACATGTAGGCATCCTAAAGCATGATGCCCACTAAGCCCTGACTGCTCCTTAAGTCCTACTCAATGGGCCCATGTTTACAGTCCCTATACTCTCTCCCTCTCCCCATCTCTCTGTATCTCTCTCTTCCCCTCTCCATCTCCATCTCTCCCTCCCTCAACTCTCTTTCTGTATCTCTGTCTCCGCTACTCCTTCTCTCTCTGTATCCCTCCCACCCCCTCTTTCCAATCCCCTCTTTCCCACTACCCATATCTATGAATCCCTCCCACCCCCTCTCTCCCCATCTCTCTGTACCCCCCCCCCCCCTAGGAGAAGCTGTCCTACCACAGACACAGTCTCCAGCGGCCTCAGGCGGGTCTCTACGTGGGCATCCTGAAGCTCTGCAGCTCCGTGGACCAGATCAGAGTCCTGGTTCCCCAGAGGCTGCCCAGCCTGCTCTGCCACACCCGGGTCCGACACAACGCACACGTCTCAAGGTTCACCGTAGCGACCCTATTCATAGACCACAGATGTCATTGGTCAGATTTTGAGAATGCAAGTCCTGGACGAATGACGTCAATGGTCCAACTTCTTTTATTAGAAATAGCTGTGTGTGACCGGTCCGCTTCAACGTGGTGCCTTAAGATGGAACCTTTAGAACTCAGTACTCGTCTGCCAGAGGACTTGAGAGGAACACAATAAGAAAGATATCCTAAAAAATATCTCTGTGAAACACCAAAAGTTTTGATTAACCAATAGGTTTTGGTATATTTGCATCATTGTATGATTTTACAGTTACTTTGTTGAGGCATCACAAAATGGGAGCATCCCCAACAAAAAAATCCCATGATGCATTCTGATGTAAAAGCCCTATTAATAAAGTTGGATTGATTCAGGTAGTGCATTACCCTACGAAGTTCCTGACATCTCCAACAGCTCAGATTTGCAACATTTTGTATTTGTGGCAGACGTCCCTGCCCTACTAAATGGCCTTCACACTCCAGCTAGGTCTAGCTCTCTCAAGTGTGTGTGGTGATGGCTGGTTTAACCTGTGTGCAATGATTATCAAGTGCACCCAAGGTGTCCCGCCTCACCCAGCTCCAGAATACAATCAACCTGACTTAAGCCACTTGAGGCTGCTTAAACCAGCCATCAACCACACCCTCTCCACGGCATTCAAATAAAATGTTAGATTGTGAGATTTGAATTGAAAGTCTAAAAAATGAACGCGTATGCTGTTGTCCATAACTTATTCTTCTGATTCTATGACAGAGAGGAGTGGACTTGGCTTCAGAGTCACGTGTTCAGCACAACCAATGGGAGCGTCCAGAATTTGATTGGCGATGATGAAGGCCAATTAGAGAGCAGTGGGCTGGTGGACTTTGTTCGCTCCCTGAGAGCGGCAGTCACGCTGCTGCTGACCAAACTCAGCATCCCCCTCTACAGGGTAACACAGGAACTACACCATGCTCACCCACACCGAATATGTCCAACATCTGCCCTATATATTGCACTTTTTAAGATGTGACCATTTTGTAGTGTATAAATTGTTGAAATGTGTACAAACTGGTTCTCTTTATAGTAGTGCAGTACTTACTACCAACCATGCGCCATTAAAATAAGTATACAACTGTGCATAAGTATACAACTATATCCCATAATTTGATTGGCGTACACATCACATGATGGATTTCAAGGGCATAATCATCTTATACTTTTTGACTCAATAGTGCACTATATTGGGAATAGGGAATGAGGGAACAAGACTGCCAAATCGAACACAGCCTATGTTCGAGTCAAGTTTAGGTTGTGCATCTTATTTTTATGTAAATCTCTCTCCCTCTCTTCTCTCTCTCTCTCCCTCTCGCTCTCCCTCTCCCTCTCTCTCTCTCTCTCTCTCTCTCCCTCTCCCTCTCCCTCTCTCTCTCTTTCCCTCTCCCTCTCTCTCTCTCTCCCTCTCGCTCTCCCTCTCCCTCTCTCTCTCTCTCTCTCTCTCTCCCTCTCCCTCTCCCTCTCTCTCTCTCTCTCTCCCTCTCCCTCTCCCTCTCTCTCTCTCTCCCTCTCCCTCTCCCTCTCTCTCTCCCTCTCCCTCTCTCTCTCTCTCTCTCCCTCTCTCTCCCTCTCTCTGGGTCTCTCGCCCGGCCAGGCCTACCAGTATGGTGTGTACACGCGGGAGCTGCTTGAGTTTGGGGACAAGCTGTCCATGCTGCTGCTGCTGCCCCCCAGCGAGGACTTCAGCTCCTCCTACTGGCCTCTGCTGGGAACCAAGGAGCCCGGACTCACCCTGCCACTGCAGGTCTTTGAACTCAGTAGGTGATGGGAAACACACACACTGATATACACACTGGTATTACTGGTACTGATATGCTGCTACGCTCACTGATACACACACTAGTACTAGTACTGATATGCTGGTCCAACACTGATATACACACTGGTATTACTAGTACTGATATGATGGTCCAACACTGATTTACACACTGGTTGTACTAGGAATTATATACTGGTACACACACTGATATACACACTGATATACACACTGATGTACACACTGATATACACACTATTTCTAGTACTAATATACTGGTACACACACTGATATACACACTAGTACTAGTACTGATATACTGGTACACACACTGATATACACACTAGTGCTAGTACTGATATACTGGTACACACACTGATATACACACTAGTGCTAGTACTGATATACTGGTACACACACTGATATACACACTAGTGCTAGTACTGATATACTGGTACACACACTGATATACACACTCTTGCTAGTACTGATAGCGTGTGTGTGTTCCTCCAGTCCACTTCTGGACGTATGAGCGGGACTTCGTGTCCCAGTACTGCCAGGCCTGGGTGCGTCTGGAGCTGGACTCCCAGCTGGCCCAGCAGGCACTCCGCGAGGCGCTGGACACACAGGAGGTCCAGGACGCCCGGGAACGCCTCACACACATCTCCCAGCTCTCTCAGGTGTGTGTGTGTGTCATTCAAGATATGTATCTGTACTATCTATGTATCTGTAACTACCACCCTACCTGCTCCTTAATGACCTGTCTCTGTACTGTCTCACCCCTACCTGCTCCTTAATGACCTCTCTGTACTGTCTCACCCCTACCTGCTCCTTAATGACCTGTCTCTGTACTGTCTCACCCCTCCCTGTTCCTTAATGACCTGTCTCTGTATTGTCTCACCCCTACCTGCTCCTTAATGACCTGTCTCTGTACTGTCTCACCCCTCCCTGTTCCTTAATGACCTGTCTCTGTACTGGTTGACCCCTACCTGCTCCTTAATGACCTGTCTCTGTACTGTCTCACCCCTCCCTGTTCCTTAATGACCTGTCTCTGTACTGGTTGACCCCTACCTGTTCCTTAATGACCTGTCTCTGTACTGTCTCACCCCTCCCTGTTCCTTAATGACCTGTCTCTGTACTGGTTGACCCCTACCTGTTCCTTAATGACCTGTCTCTGTACTGTCTCACCCCTCCCTGTTCCTTAATGACCTGTCTCTGTACTGGTTGACCCCTACCCAAACTAACTGTAAGTCCCCTTGTATAAAAGCTACTAAAGGACATGATAGAACGCAGGCATCAAAGCTTCAGTATCTCACCCCGACCCACTCACCCTGCGTTGCCGTAGCGACTGGACGCCGTGTGGCGGGACTCCCGGTGGATCATGGACTGCCTGCAGTGTGTGCGGTCGCGCCAGTGGGTGGGCGCGGTGCCGCTGGGGCTGGTGATGGGCGGAGACCCCCCGCCCTGCCCGGACACCGAGGAGGAAGAAGAGAGTCTGACGGCCCGCTGCTTCTGGCCGCCACGCCTTCAGCCCCAGAGGACCATGCCGGGCATCACAGGTACCAGGCGCAACGCCGCCCCCCCCCCCCCCCCCGCGGGACCTCAAACTACCTCTCCATCGGCATGGTGGTGCAGACATGAGGGCTGGTTTGAAACCTAAATCGAAATGCAGAGGTGGGGATTCTGTTGCCGTAGTGTGTGCAGGGTACTTAACACAACTGGTCAAACTTGATCCACATGGCCCCCCCAATACACCGCTGCCTGCTATTGGTTGAGCACCTTGTTCAAGAATGTGTCTCGCCTCATCGCGACTTTTGTGTTTGACAGTCTCTGCGAACACAGCAAATTTCGATTTTGTTTTAAGTATACTATATTTCTTTACTGTGATGATATTCATGTCTGGCCATGTGTTTCCCTACCTGTCCACCAGGTGGCAACTGGTGGACAAGGAAAGGGTGAAAACGTTATGTATCGACAGGAAGTCACAGAGCAGAGAAGGAAAATGTTTGCTCGTGGTAGAGCTTTAACCGTTCATCAATACTAAGATACAAGATCAAGATGCCCCCTGTTCCCCTACCTGCTCCTTAATGATGAGTGAGCTCAATGTATGTTGTTACTATTGAAAGCTTCTGCTAAATTACTAAACAGTAGACAGTAAACGAGTGATTTCAGTCAGAGGTCGGTTCTGGTGCTACTGGGTTGGGGTCAAAAGGTTAAAGGTTATGGTCCAGCACAATGTAAGGGCTAGAGCAATAAGGGCTAAACTCTTTAAATGTCTCCTAGTGTGTCCAGGGGCTCTGGTCGTGGCCACCCCTGTCCCTGTCAGCCCTGAGGTGGGTCCTGCAGCACCCGGGCTTCTGGTCCCACAGCAGGCCATCAGCACCCTGCTGGAGGGCGTGGCTAAGGGTGGCTACCCAGTCGACATCAGTGCCCAGCTGGACCAGACAGAGCTGGACAGCGCAGGTTCTCTGCTGCAGCAGGGGCTGACGGAGCCGGCGCTGACGGAGCCCAAGGTGGGGTACGACAGTCTGGTGGCTCCCGCTATCCCCCCCTTCTCCACTGAGCAGGCCCACCCCCATAGCATCAGCGAGGTCCTGGAGCCCATGGAGATGGCGGAGCTGGTGGACATCCTGCCCACCCTCAGCCTCATCGAGGAGGAGACGATGCCCGTCGACTGCTCCACCCCCTCCATGATGGAGATGCTGCAGACCTTCGGCCTGGGCATCGGGGAGCCCGGAACCTTCTTCGACCTGGACAACCTCGACCTGAGCCCCGAGGCGGCTAGCACCTCGCTGCCCGACGCCTACGACAATCACATCGCCACGGAGACAGCCGCCCCAGAGGGATGCTGGGAGAACAAGGCCCTGCAGGGGGCGGCGGCGGCGGCGGCGGCGGCGGGTCCGTTAGGGGGGCCGGGCTCGCCGTCGGCCGGTGACGGCCGGAGGACAGGCACGCTCGTCGTGGGGAGAGGTCAGGTAGAGTGGGTGACCTCATCTCACGAGAGCTCCTGATGACCTCTGACCTTCCGACAGAGGACTGAAGAAGAGCTCCCCCACCCCATCACCACCCCATCACCAATATGATGTACCATCCATCGCGCCACAATCACTTCTTCTGCATCAATCACAAACCCTTAGTTCCGACCCCATGTGAGGCCTTGACATCACCGAAGTAGACACGTTGGATTGTGTTCTACTCCTTAAAGATACAGGAGATCATTCCTTGGCACATTTGTACCACTAGCTTGTTTTACTTCTCGAATGGGAGACTTTATAATGCAATAGTCAAAACTGAAAAATATTTCTCTATGTGTTCTTTCCAGCATATCCTGGATAATCTCCATCATGTGATATTTACTATATTATATACTACATTTATACTATATATAAATAAATATACATGTATAGAGTACTTGAAACGACGACAGAGTTGACCATCAAGGACAGAAGGAACAGTAATAATATTAATAGGAGATTATAATTAATAGGTTTATTATATTTACGGACGGCTCAATCTCATATGTACCCAAGTTCTAGTCGGTTTATATATTTGTATATTTGATCATTTAAAACCAGAATGTTCAGGGATCCTCATCGAGATAAGGGGGACTTGGAGGATGTGTTTGATGGCCGTTATTTGGTGGTTCAATTGGGTCAGGTTCTCCTGGTTCAAGGGTTAGAGTTAGGGTTAGGGTTAGGGTTAGAGGGTTCGGGAATTTAATACAAACGGGAGCAAACAGCAATCAAGCGGACAGAGGTTTGTTTGCTTGGTCAACAGCTGCAGTCTTCTTTCTATAGACAACCAACCAGGAATGAGGTTGTCAAGGCCTGAGATGGAGAAGCAGTAAAAACGGTTCTAAAACATTATTATATCTGCACTTACATGTCGCTTTATCAATTTAGTATGACTGTTTCTACTGCTCTGTGTCCTGTGGTAAAGGGTTCTGATTATCAGATTTCAAACAATGTTTAGCAACTCATTGTTTTACCCCTACAGCAATAATTGTATGTTCTTTTAGCTTCTTGTACTTTTGCTTTACTTTTTTTTCCGACATGAACTCACTTAGATTTCCTGGTAACAAGCAATGTATTACTATGATGAAGTAGGCCTACAGGTTTCACGTGATGATTGGACTAGCAAAAGACTATAGCCTACCTAAAACATTGCCGTTTGATGATGAACTATGCATCCTTCTTTAATAATGTGGAGCATATAAAACAATATATAATAGTCATAAATTCTGCTGTCACATCGTGGAACAGTTATCAGTTGTTAATAACCTTAAACCTCATAGTTTTTAATTAATGGGGTTTGTTTTACGCAAACCAAAATCAACAAACTTTTTCATTAAGAAACAAGCAGGGGTTTGGTCTTCTGTCATTTCACTTGGTATTCTATTGTAGTAGTCTATTGTCCCTTTGTTTCAACATTTCCTGTTACATGTTTTAAAGACTCATTGTTTTCTCATCATAAAATAAATGTTGTTCTGAGCCAGTTTTTATTTTAATGATGATAATATTGCCCTTGTTCTAATGTATCGCAAATAAGAAAAATATAAGTAGCCTAGAGGCTATATTCAAATTTGGATGTAAAAATGCATGAACGAGTTATCCATCTACACATTAAATTGTAAGGGGGAGGGTTGATATATATGATTTACGGAGATGAACGAGTGAAAACCACCGGATAATCCCGAGCATGCGCGGAATGCGCGAGTGTACTCCGTCACGGATGCTGCAGAAGAGCAGGTCCATCCATTATGCTGTTATTGTTTTAACATAGCAGCAATGAAGCGCAGATTGTTTATTCTTAAACACATGCAAATCTGACTGCTAATTCCAACATGGCGCTGTTTGTGACGATATTTCCATACCGCTAAACGATGGCGTCATTGGATTCTGCCGCGTCATCAGAGGGTACGTTGACCGTGAAATAATGCAATCTAGCCTTTAGTATAAATATATTCATATTTGTTGAGAAAATACAGAAAATAATATTCTTCATTTATACTTGTAGCGAAATCATCACTGAAATCACAACTCAATACTGTCAAGTTAGCTTAGAAATTGTAGTAAATAACATCATTAACAACTAAAAACTATGTTTTAAAGGCACCCAGTGCAACTTTCGAGGCTTAAAAATAAACATTCAATTTCTAGTCTTTTTTACACGTAGTAAGTTTCAATAACTCCATACCATTACATACCGACATTTAAGCAGCAAAGATGAGACGTCGTTGTGTGGTGAGAACTGATACAAAATCGATAACAACAACAATGCCGCCATTTTCTTTATTTTTTGTAACCTACAATAAATAAAGCAGGCTTCCAGTCAATGGAAAAATGGCTTCTCCCCACCGGCGATTGTTGTTGTTTACGATTTTCTATCAGTTCTCACCACACAACGACGTCTCATCTTTGCTCCTTGAATGTCGATATGTAATGGTACGGAGTTATTGAAACTTACTACGTGTAAAAAAGACTAGAAATTGAATGTTTATTTTTCATTGAATGTTTACATAAAGTTGCACTGGGTGCCTTTAAAGGAAACGTACACAGTATAAAATACACCTTATTCAAACGTATTGTGAATATATTCATGAAAAAGTTAATATAGATCTGCACAGCAGGCTTGTATAGGTCTGTGTCATGAATACTACTAATAGTGAATACTTATGATAAACATGAAGAGCTGTCTGGGGGACTAACCGCGTGTTCCTCAGGCCGGCCGGCGCTGCGTCTGGTTCTGCTGGGGCGGACGGGCTCGGGCCGCAGCGCCAGCGCCAACACCATCCTGGGGCGCTCCGCCTTCCCTTCCTCCGCCTCCCCCCGCTCCCTCACCCACCACTGCCAGACGCACAGCGGCACCGCGATGGGTCGGAACCTGGACGTGACCGACACGCCGGGGCTCTTCCACACGGGCCTCTCCCCGCAGGAGGTGACAGAGGAGCTGCTCCGCGGCCTCCTGGTGCTGGCCGCCCCGGGACCCCACGCCCTCCTGGTGACCCTGCGGCCGGGCCGCTACACCCAGGAGGAGCGGCGGGCCCTGGGGTGGCTGAGGGCCGTGCTGGGGCCCCGGGCGCCCGAGTTCACCCTGCTCCTCCTCACCTGGGGGGAGGAGGGGCTGCAGGGCCGCGGGCCCGGGGACTTCCTGGAGGAGAGCGAGGAGCTGAGGGAGTTTGCGCGGAGCTGCCGCGGCGGATGGCACCTGCTGGAGAACAGGGGAGGAGAGGCCGGCCGGCGGGAGCAGGGGGGGCAGGTGCAGACGCTCCTGGAGAAGGTGGAGAGGATGGTGGAGGAGAACGGGGGGGGTTTCTATAGCAACGAAATGCTCCGTGACGCAGGGGGCTCCGTCCGGGAGGTGCAGGAGGAGAGGATTCCGGGAGGTAAAAAAAGCTGGGAGGACCTAGGAGAGGAGGAGGCGAGGAGAGGAGGGAGAGAGGAAAGGAGGGGAGAGGAGAGGAGATGGAGTAGCGTGGATGATAGAGGGAGAAGAGAGGAGGAGGAGAGGAAGAGGGAGGAGGAGGCAGCCAGGCGGAAAGAGGAGAGGGAGTTCTGGTCCGAGCTATTGACGGCGGTGGGGAGGGGGGCAGCGGAAGGGGCGGGGTTATTAGAGAAGGGGGAGGGGCAAGCGGGGAAGATGCCTGGGATAGGAAAGGCCCTGAAGAAGGTCAGTACCATGGCAACCTCGCCGCTGTCAGTCACCTCGGCGGCCAGAGCGGTGGGTGGGGCCGTGAGAGAGGGGGGGAGGGTCTTATTCAAACACCGCAAGGCACTCCGGCCCTGATGCCCTGCGTGCGTGCTCGTGTGTTCTACGGATGTGCACAGAAGGGATTAACCCTCATACTTACTCATGGACAAACTCATTCTGCATGTTACAACAAGACACTTCAAAATATATCATCTTGTGACATCACAGTGGTCAAGTGGTCCAACCGTGTTTGTTTGAGCCCAGTGGCCCGCCATGACCCCGTTTGTGCATCCCTGGCAGAAGCGACCAACATGTTGTTCCTCTTGTGAACTATAGGTGGCTCAAGGTGGATGTGGTCAGCATTCTAACTTAATGGGAAGTGGACAATGAGTAGCTAATACATTTACTCTATTTTCTTTTTCTATCTCAGTGGCTAGGTCCTCTGCATATTATGTATTTTGAGATGTCCGGTTTTATTTACTCAAGAAATTATTCTAATTTGTTTTGGACATATGCTTACTATGCAGGCCATTCAATTCCTGCCGTCAATGTGCCAAATAATCATGGTTTAAGCTGCTTGATTGATTCCTCAAAGACAAAACCATTTTCACCAGCTTGTTAACGATTCTTGGACGGAACTAAACCATGGTGGGTATCCTTGTTTGTGTGCCTGGTTTGTGTGTGACATCCTGGTGTGTCACTCTAACAACTCAACCACACCTTGTTAACACAGCATCCATCTTGAAGAACATAAGTCCATTCATTTAGTTCAGGGTGAATATCACACACACACACACACACACACACACACACACACACACACACACACACACACACACACACACACACACATAGTTCAAACTAAATCTGAGACAATACAAGGATTATGTTGATCAATGATGGTTTCATGAAATACAGTTTAGTGCGGGCAGTTTAGCATGAGAGATGTTTACGAACATTGATACAATTTAAGTAACATACTTTGGAGTGAAAAATGTGACACTTATAAAATCTCGACATATAAAGATGTTCAATTTTGAAAGGAATAGAGTACTTTACACATCAGGTGAACACATTTTTACTGCTTTCAGTTGTCTCTATGGACACAGGTGGCAAGTTAGGGAAGGAAACGGCCTACAAAAGTGATGAAAAGCAGTTTAACACTCAGTATTTTTTTATAATAAAAGTTCTACACAGACACGCAATCACACCTGTTGTAGCTTCGGTAACAAAATATATCAATACACTCAAACTGAAACAGACATACACACACACACACACACACACACAGCTGTTGTCACTTAGGTAACCAAATATACCCATACACACTCACTCTGAAACACAAACACACACACTCACACACAGATTTAGGCCCAATCCCATTTGTACCCCTTACCCCTTCCCCTTACCCCTTCAAAACAAGGGGGAGGGGGAAGGGGAAGGGGGAAGGGGTAGAAATGGGATTAGGCCTTAAAACATCAGAGGCAAGGCCCTCCACTCATCAAGGCACTAATCCATCGGGGGCGGGGCGGGGGGGGGACACCAGTCCATCTAGACGGGCATAGGCAGACCCATCTTTGCACTCCCTCGGAGGACTGAGAAGAGAAACCACAGAAGAAGAAACCATGAGGAACTACAAGCACTGGGAGTATTATAATGCAATATATTGTTACATGGTTATAGACATTCAGAATTAAATACATTATATATTATAAATGTTATTCACGCACGCATATTCTGTTTCCTCGGTTAATGTACACATTTTTCGTTATTAAAAATTGATTATTACTATACACACAGATTATTAAAAAGAGTACATGATTACAATAATATAAATTGTTAATAATATAAATAATCTGGTAATTTAGCATAACGGGAAGAATATCTTCTTCCGCATCAAAACTGAAGTCATCTGGTCCATCCCAAGACATGTGAGCTCATATTATAAACTGGCTGGCGAATGAACGACCCCTCACCCCGGGTGATGTAGAGGTAGAAGAAGTCGCAGTAGAAGAAGGTCTGGACGACGCCAGACACCACGGCGATCTGGTCGAAGAAGCCCTCCGTGTGGTAGCGCCACACCCAGTTGGCCAGGTACAAGGCGCGGTACAGCCCCAGGAAGAACAGGTAGTGGGTGGTGATGGACTCAGCCTCGCCCGTGTTGGTGATCATGAACAGCTGGGGCATGATGGCCACCGCCTCAAGGAAGATGGAGAACGTCCACAAGATCTGGAGAGCAGAGATGGGGAGGGGGGTTGGCTTAGAGTGGTTGACTCTGAGCCGAAAGGTTCAGGAGTCGATTCCTAGTGTCTGCTCTTGCCTTACCTGGTCATTTATGACCTGTCTCTGTACTGTCTAACCCCTTACTGCCCCTTAATGACCCGTGTCTGTACGGTCTAACCCCTTACTGCCCCTTAATGACCTGTGGCTGTACGGTGTCACCCCTACAAGCTGTGCTGGATAGATCAGTCTACCAGCCTACCCAGTGGACTTTAGTAAACCTTGCTCATCTATCCAGCACAGATCTAGGTGGACACGCCCACTAGAGATGTCATATGGGACGGCTAATCACACTCACACCTGGTGGTATAATCTGTCTCCTTTAATGTCTGCTGTAGGTGGGGGGATAACGTGGGTTTACATGTTCCAACGCCACGTCAAAAGGCAATTCCTGTACCCACTGTAAATGGACAATAAATATGATCTGTATCCGAGCGTGTCTGCGTTGGAACGGGCGTGCGAAGCGGCTGTCTCCGTGGTACCTCTAGCGGCGTGAAGGCGTAGTTCTCCAGGAAGGAAAGCCCGACGACGGGGATGAGGAGGAACTCTAGGCGAAAGGTGTCGTGCTCGGAGGTGGAGGTGCTCCTGAAGCGCATGAAGATGAGGTAGACGGTGGCATAGGACAGAGAGAGGAACACCACCTAGAGAGAGAGAGAGAGAGAGAGCGGAAGCATTCTCTCCTGATCTGCTCTTCTGTAGTGGTAACTCCAGTGCACACTCTGAGTCACAACTATAAGGACAGACATGGGTTTAAGAATCAGTGTGTGTTATACTTGTGTTTGAGTTTGTATGAGGGTGTATACCTTCATAATGGTGTTGTAGGCAGAGATGTAGACAGAGAACAGGTCGAGGTACCGGCTGGTGAAGACCACCGCGAACAGAACCTGCGACTTACCGGAGATTCCTGCAGGAAAAACATGTCAACACGTCACTACCGTGTTTAAACGTCAGGCTCAATAAGCAATAATCAAACCTGTTATGTGTTAATTAAGATTTCAGATTCTCACCCGACAGCTCTGTTTTACTAATGAACACATTAAGTGCAGCAGCACACGGGACAATTAATGGTGGATAAACGTCACTTTATGCCACGTAGCGCCTAGCCTGTCCTGCAGGCACCCCGCTGTACAGTAAAAACATCATAACAGACTCGCTGCCCCAGATAGCAAAGGCTCGAGGTATTTGACAACATGCGCACAGCCTCGCTTATACGCCTAGACACTAGACAGTGAAATGTAGGCAACCAAAATAAACGAAGACACGTTAAGGGTTGTGGTGATTATGGCCCTATAGTGGACCCTAACCTAGACGTCCCCAAATGCCCCCCGACATACCAGCGCAGGATCGGCTCCTCCAGATCTTCAGAAAAAGAATGAGTATCGCCACGACGTGGGATACGTCACCGGCTAGACGAAATATGTTCATGGTGAAATGTTCGACCTCTCAGATGCACTTTGAATCCAACTATCAAGTCCGTATGTGGTAGCAGAGGCTTGACCCAGACGGAAACAAAGTACCCTGAACTTCTGATACGACCAAGGAGACGCAACAAGAGACAAATGTAAATCTTAGATACGCGAAAGGTTCTTCTGCGACGTGGACTGACGGCTTCTGTATGTTCGCAAAAGCCGCAAAAGCCGCAAAGCCGATGAGATATTAAAGAGAGTCGGTAGGCGGATTCCTGTGCAGCCGCAGCGGGTCCAGGCGTCCACAGAAGTCGGTTGTGTGGCGGTGACGTGGCTGACAGCGGCAGGGGTGGAAGCGAGGAGGAATTGGGAGACTGGGGGAGGCTCGGCTAGCTTGTGGGCTGGTCCAGGTCCATCTTAACCAGCTGCTAAGCAGACCGCCAGATGGCGCCCTACTGCAGTCTGAACATGGACCGAGTCCGAAGCGTTGTGTGTCGCTGAAGCAACATCCAGTGCCAGGTCTGACTGAAGCTAGCTGGTTAGCATAGCTGACCTATGTATGCTTTGTATGCATTATGAGCGTTAGCCTAAAGGGTAACAGCAGTAATCTGGTCTGATTACAGGCTATTTATAAATCTCTCCCCTCGACCCCAAACTAACCTCGCTGACCACTAGCAGCAGGATCTGAACCATTTTTCCCTTTTCACACACACACACACACACACACACACACACACACACACACACACACACACACACACACACACACACACACACACACACACACACACACACACACACACACACACACAGTTTCTATATTGATCGAAAATGGAGGCTCTGGAAACACCTTTAACTCTGTTTCTCTGTTTCAAACTGTGAAATAGGGAGGTCTTTTAGGAGAGGAGAAGGGGGAGGTGTGAGTGGAAGAGGAGGAGAGGGGTGGAAAGAGAAAGAGGGAAAGGTGAGTTCTGGAGGAGTAGAGGATTAGAAGAAGGCCTTCAGGTCCCCATGCTAGTGCGGTGAGGTGAGGGAGCAGGGGGATGGCAGGAGGAGTAAGAGGCTGCATCATGCAGTCCACCCCTTGCAGCACTAGAACCTCCTCCTCTGCCCTTCTGATCCAGTGGAACAACGAGGTGATGATCTACCAGCCAACCGTGACCCTGCCTCCACGAGCCTACGGAATGAGACATGTTTTGATGCAGGTTATGAGAGTTCGGACTTCGGATGAACACATATAAACCGTCTCTCAACTCCTCTGGCCCCCCTCTTCTTACCTCTCCTCTCCTCCCTTCCCATCACCCACCATCACCGCCTTCTCTTCACAGGAGATGGACACAGCAGATCTGACTGGACAGAGCACATCTCCTCCTCCCCTCCTCCTATGGGATTGCGCTGGTGTGGGGGGTGGAGGACAAAGTTCCTCTCCTCTCCGCCTCCACCCCTCCTACTATAGAGTTGTGCTGGTGTGTAGGACAGAGTTAACAGACAGGATTACAGCCAGAGGACGGCAGAGGCAGTGAAGGAGAAAATAAAGGATTTTCTCAGAGGAGGGAAAGCCAAGGAAAGATTGACCAAACAGAACTCTGGGAGAATGAACATGGAACCTTTGAGCTGAACTGAAGCAGAGTGATTTCGACCTTAGCAAGTCAGCGTTTGGACAGGTATAACGGTAAGTACTCTTCCTCCTTCCTGTAAACATTGTCATATAAACCCTGAGTGGACATATTTATCGTTGGATAACTAATCCACCACTTAAGTTTCATCAAACTATGAAGAGGTTTCCTGGTTAGATCTTGTTTGTACAAATCGAAATTAGAAAGTGATAGAACAAACAACTTGTTGTCGTTGGTTATTTAATAATAAGATAATCATTTAGCGATATTGGAGAGGAAATGGGTGTCTCATAGCAACAGAAGGAGTTCTGTAGTTGGTTTGGATAAGTAAGGTAAACATTCACAAACATCATCAGCTTCCAATCACAGTTATTATGCCAAGAAATACTGCGTCACATAGACAGATGCTTGTCATGTACAAGCTTATTATATGCACACTCCTGCATGGTAATGCCTACGGATGAACGGGTCTATAAGATATCTGACAGAGGTCGGACAGAGGTCTTCTAAAGGCCGTCTTTCATACGGTTCAACCATCAATACCTCAAATTGATCAATGCAACCATCACTACCTCAACTTTATCAATACAATACAACCATCACTACCTGAACCAGACAACCAGATGTCCAGGCGTGACCTGCAAACATGGATGAACGGGTTTCTAATGGGAGGAGGTTGAAACTGGTTTAGTTTGGAGTGGTTTGTAATTGGTTTAAATGGGGTGTCTTATTGGTGGAGTTGTGTGTGTGTGTGAATGAGTGTATGGAAGATTGTTCAAATTAGTGTATGTATGCGTGTGAATGTGAGGTTCAAAGTAGGGGTTATTAAAAGTGATTTAAAATGTTTTTTATTATATAGAACAATAAAACAAACAAACCCACCTGGATCCATCCATCCATCCATTATCTGTCCATCCACCTTCAATATACCATCCATCCATCCATTCAACTCTCTATCACTGAATCATCTCTATTCTCTACATAAATGTATCTTTCCATCCATCCATCTCCAGCCACCCCTCTCTCTATCTCTTGCTCCCTCTCTCTAGAGAGGGAGGTCATTAAGGAGCAGGTAGGGGTTAGACAGTACAGAGACTGTTTATTAAGGAGCAGTTAAGGGTTAGACAGTACAGAGACAGGTCATTAAGAAGCAGGTATGGGTTGGACAGCACAGAGACAGGTCATTAAGGAGCAGGTAGGGGTTAGACAGTAGAGACAGGTCATTAAGGAGCAGGTAGGGGTTAGACAGTAGAGACAGGTCATTAAGGAGCAGGTAGGGGTTAGACAGTAGAGAGACAAGTCATTAAGGAGCAGGTAGGGGTTAGACAGTAGAGAGACACGTCATTAAGAAGCAGGTATGGGTTGGACAGCACAGAGACAGGTCATTAAGGAGCAGGTAGGGGTTAGGGGTCATCTTGCTCTAGGATGCTTTCTGGTGGAGTGAGTAGAATGGGGATCACACCCAGAACCTTTTGGTTTGGTCCAGCTTTGTGACAATTGGTCTGCTGCGTGCTGCTGTATACAAGAAGGGGATGGATGGTTTCAATTATTCTTCCAGTAGGAAGCTTGTTTCAGTGTCTGTCTGTCTGTGTGTCTTGCTGTCTGTCCGACTGCCGGGACATTGGAGCAGCTGGTCTGTGGTGCTAGGGGGCTGACCAGGGCCACCGGGGCCCCTGTGTCCAGAGCGTGGTGCCTGGGAGCCACTGCCAGGGGTGATGGGAACAAGACGATCCAGCAGGTTCGTTTTTCTAGATTCTTCTTCATCGATAAAATACTGCACTGTAAAACGGATATGTCCGTTGATCCACGTTCCTGTCTATCGGTCTGTCTTTCTATCAGACTCTTATGTGTCTGTCATCGTTTTTGGGAAGTTCCTGCGGAGTGTTTGGTTATAATCTCTAAATCCATCCTGAGAGCAATCCTCCTCACCTTCTCTGCCACTAATCCTCGTGTGACACCTCAACACAGCCTTCCTCCGAGTAGGGAGCTACCCAGGGCCTTGCTAGCTAACTCTGTCCACGCAAGATATTTAGCCTGAACTTCAGTATATATGCACACATATTATTAACACATATATATATATATACATATATATACATATATATATCTATATATATACACATATATATACATATATACATATATATATATATATATATATATACACACACACAAGGATACAAACATACACACACACACACACACACACATTTAAACATATATATATATACGCAAATATATACACACATATATACCTAATTTACAGTGTTTTGAAAGGCTTGGAACACCTTTCAATCATCATTTGATACAATTTTGTTATGTATTAAAATTGAGCCTGTATTAAAATCATAGTTGTATTCCCTCCACCATAAGGCCCATGTTGGATAACAGAGTTAATACTGCTCCCATAATCTGATTCCACCCGCTGCATAAAGGGCACAGAGAATGTGCTCATCCCTAGCTCTGAGCCTGCGGGCTAACGGGGAGCTAAGGAGTGACTCAACACAAATGTAATGCTTATATGTGCGTGTATACATGTGTGTGTGTACCTATGTTTGTATAAATCTTTGTGTACACTGTTTATGTGGGTGTAACAGGTCATATATTGGCAGCTTTAGGATGTAGGGTTTAAAATAATTGTTGACAGATTTTTGCCAATGCATGATGAAATGATTTAATATGATTTGTTCTGCTACGATAACGGTTTGATCCTCTCATAGTCTACGTCGATGAACTTGCGCGGTATGTGTGTGGTATGACGCCAGCGTCGCTCCCTCTAACGTCAGGGAGCCGTCCCCCCAGGTTCAGCCTGGCGTCCGTCGTCCTCCAAGAAGACGAGCACCGTAAGGTCTCCAGCCAGGGTCTCCTGAACGGCCACGACTCCCCGCCGCGCTCCTCCACCACCTCCTCCTTGGCCACCGGCGGGAGGGAGGAGGAGCAGCAGCGGGGAGGGATGAGCGGCTCCAGCGTCCGGGGGGGCCCGACGCGGGGCCCCTCCGGACCGCCGCGGAGCCGCTTCGTGAAGAAGAGCGGCCACTGCAACGTGGCGTTCAGCAACCTGGAGGACCGGAGCCAGCGCTACCTGGCCGACCTCTTCACCACCTGCGTGGACGTCCGCTGGCGCCACCTGCTGCTGCTCTTCTGCGTCAGCTTCCTGCTCTCCTGGCTCTTCTTCGGGCTCGTCTTCTACCTGGTGTCCCTGGCCCACGGGGACTTCCAGGACCCGTCTGACGTGTCGCCGGCGGGAGCGACCCAGGGCCCGGGGGGCCGGAGGGAGCGCACGCCGTGCCTCCTCCACGTGCACGGCCTCCTGGGCGCGCTCCTGTTCTCCATGGAGACCCAGACCACCATCGGCTACGGCTGGCGCTGCGTGACGGAGGAGTGCCCGGTGGCCGTGGCGACGGTGGTGGTGCAGTCGGTCGTGGGCTGCATCCTCGACTCCTTCATGATCGGCACCATCATGGCCAAGATGGCGCGGCCCAAGAAGCGGAACCAGACGCTGATGTTCTCGCGGAACGCCGTGATCGCGCTGCGCGACGGCCGGCTCTGCCTCATGTGGCGGGTGGGGAACCTGCGGCACTCGCACATCGTGGAGGCCCACGTGCGCGCCCAGCTCCTCCGGCCCTACGTCACGGAGGAGGGCGAGTTCGTCCCCCTGGAGCAGATGGACCTCAACGTGGGCTACGACGACGGCACCGACCGCATCTTCCTCGTGTCGCCGCTCGTCATCGTCCACGAGATCGACAAGGACAGCCCGCTGTACTCGCTGAGCCGGGCCGACCTGGAGGCGGAGCACTTTGAGATCGTGGTCATCCTCGAGGGCATGGTGGAGGCTACGGCCATGTCCACCCAGTTCCGCAGCTCCTACCTGGCCCGCGAGGTCTTCTGGGGCCACCGCTTCGAGCCCGTGATCTGCGAGGACCGCGACCGCTACAGGGTGGACTACGCGCGCTTCCACCAGACCTACGAGGTGCCGTCCACGCCGCACCTCAGCGCCAAGGAGCTGGACGAGGCCGCCAGCCGGCCCCCCTCCGCCAGGACGACGCGACCGCCACCGTCGGCCAAGGAGGCGCCGAGCTCGTTCTGCTACGACAACGAGGTGGCGCTGATCTGCGGCGAGGACGACGACGAAGACGATGACGACGACGAGAACGACATCTTTGACTTGCGCCGGACACTGTCGTCGCCGGGGGGGAGGCGGGAGGAGAGGAGGACCTCGGTGACCGTGGACCTCCCGAAGGCGGGACAGGACTCGGCTGCCTTGACAACGGGCCGCCAGAGCTTGATGTGCGTGCTGGACATGGACAACCACCAGAGGGAGTTCGATATGCTGCAGACGGCAATTCCGCTCGATCCGCAGTCCTACAAGAGCGAGCAGGAGATGTAGAGGTCTGAGGGACACTGGACGGGGAAGACTGCTCGGGGGTTGTTCTCAGCCTTGCTTCTGTTGGTTGATGTTTGGGGTTGGAGAGTGGGACATATCTATTTTACTGTATGGTGGAGAAACTAGAAAACGGATTGATTATTAAACCACGATGAGCCGTATTGAGGCAGTGGTCATTCAAGAAATGAAATTTTGCTGAGAAGTGAACTTGATTCCGACTGAATAGTCATTCTCCATCACATAAAAACCTCATGACAACAACATTAAGACAAGATACACATGACGGTTGTCTGACTAATGCTCAAATGCTCCTCTATTTCCAAGTCCCTGAGAGGCCAAAATGTGAGGACTGAAAACCGTTGTTCTTGAACTTGAATGTGTGATGATTCTGTGTTTGTGTGTGTGTGTGTGTGTGTGTGTGTGTGTGTGTGTGTGTGTGTGTGTGTGTGTGTGTGTGTGTGTGTGTGTGTGTGTGTGTGTGTGTGTCTCTTCTTCAAATTGCTATTATATTAATATTTTAGTTTTCTTGAGGGTTACAAATATTCAGGTAGTACAAATTGCTAAACATCCACATTAAGCACAACAATAACTTGATGTTGATCATATCATGAGAGCACAGTCACTTTGCTATCATGACAGATGCTACTGTTATGGTTTAGTATTGATTTTTGATATAGCATACTACTGTAAGTGCTCACTAATGTCCCTGCTTATGCACAAAGCCCGGGTTGAGAAGCCTATTTCTGACCAAATGCTTAAAATAAAAAATTACAAAGCACTTTAATTGTTATTGTTAATAAATATTTACACAAATTAACACCCTATAGAAAAAAAATGTTAGGTGACGGCGATGGAGTTTTCAGACCTCTAGTGCCCTCTATTGGTGGTGAGGATTAACTGCTTATTTGTGTTGGTTGGAGAAAATCAGGAAATACACTTCACACAGCAGCTGTGTACAGCAGCTGGACAGACGGCTTTTAACCAGAAGACAGGGGTTGTTTTTGTTATTTGATTTGCTTCAGTGCCGCGAGCACGAGCCTATGGCCCATTTCCCCAGGACAGCTCACTTTAGTTACCCATTAATAGAATAGACAATATGTGATGTTAATAGAATGGATTGATCAGAAGTATCGCGATGTTAACTTTGGGGTCAGAACTACAGACAGCAAAAATAGGTCAGGGCCGACTATCATCAAATTGTTTTGGCTGAAGTCACACACAAAGTATCAATCAGATAAGTAGTTTTGGACCAACAGTAGGAATGGTCTCAATTGGTCTCAAGACTAAACTTGTCAAGTAGAGACTAGGGTCTTATTTATTAGCAAATAAACATTAAAAAAAAACATTAGAACTATTCACGGAGAACAGGTAATTACGGAGGGATGTTGAAAGCACCACCCACCGTTGTTTGAAGAGCATTTTTTTAATTCCATGAAGTCAGTTTACAGAAAACTAACCCATCAAGCTTCATCCTGATAATATTCATGGTTTGGCGTAAATCTATCAACTGAATCTCAGCCTCTTGTGGCGTCGGGGTGAACTGCATCGCGGGTGTGTGCCCTGCCTGAGTGGCCCGTGGCATTGCCCTCTCCGCTTTTCAGCCAGATGGCTCCCCCTGGCAATCCTCCTCCCAATCTAGATTAAGATCACACACACACACACGCACATACTCACACACACGCACACGCACACACACACACACACACACACACACACACACACACACACACACACACACACACACACACACACACTTATTTAATGTGCAAATACACGTCACAGTTTCACTAAGCCCTTTGTAAATTTGTGCGTTCGAGTTTCGCGTTACGTTGCTGACAGTGATATAAGACAGCAGCATTCTGTGAAACACAGAGTATCCAGCGAACCTCGGGATTAAAACACAGCAGGGGGAGGGGCTCAGATTAAAGTATTTATACCACAAAGTCAAACATAGAGAGACAAAGAGACAGAGAGAGAGAGCGACATTGACAGAGAGAGAGAGAGAGAGATCAAAAGAGAGACAAAGTGGGAGAGGGATACATAGTGACAACGAGAGAGGGAGGGAGGGAGACAGTGAGAGAGAGAGGGAGAGGGCCAAAGAGAGAAACAGAGGAGAAGAGAAGGACCGGATAGATAGGGTGACAGCGTAAGAGACACACAGAGAGAGAGGGGAAATAAGGAGACGGACAGTGAGATAGACAGGGGAAGTAGAGAGACAGACGGAGAGAGAGAGAGACACAGGAAGTAGAGAGACAGACAGGGGAAGTAAAGAGACAGAAAGAGAGGCAGAGAGAAAGACAGGGAGAGTAGAGAGACAGAAAGAGAGAGAGAGAGAGCCAGGGGAAATAAAGAGACAGTTGATGAAGGAGTTGACAGAAAGAGAAGCAGGAGAGGCTTAGGTGAATGAGAGAGACAAGAAGTTGGAATGGACAGAAGACAGAAGATGGAAGATGGAAAGAGAATGTTTGAGGGATAGCGGGAGCGATTGAGAGAGCGAGAGAGAGAGAGAGAGAGAGAGAGACGGGGGGGATTGTGGAGGATCAGAGAACAGCCTTCTGTCAGCGGTAACTGCGTGTCCCTGGCGTGATCCGAGCGCGTTCCTAGCGGGTTGTCTCCCTCCGTCGGGGCATGCGGAGCGGCGATGGGCTTCCTAGAGAACTACCAGGAGATCGACCCGGTCACCCTGAACCTCTGCATCCTCATCGCCAGCTACGTCATCCTGCTGCTGGTCTTCCTCATCTCCTGCATCATGTATGACTGCCGCGGCAAGGACCCCTCCAAGGAGTACGCCCCGGAGCCCCAGCCCACCCAGTCGCCCATCCGGCTGGTGGTGATGCAGAGCACCCCCGGCGCCGCCGCCGCCGCGCGCTGGGACCCCACCAGCATCATCCCCAGCTACCACGACTCGCCGCAGGCCGACTCCCGCCCCAAGAAGAGCACCACGGTCTGACCTCCGACCCTTGACCCCCGGACCCACACAGCCCCCCGCCCCCCGCCTCCATCTGCGCTTTCTCAAAGACTTTCTCACTTCTGTACCGGACTCTGTGGCCATGTTGTGGGAACCTGTTTGTGGTTGTCAGCGGTTGTTGGTTGTTTGTTTACTGCGAGGGAGCAGCCCGCCGCTCAACCCCTGGAGGTAAGACACAACTTGACTTTGTTAACATGTTTTTTAACATCTGAGATCTATTATTGGTCTGACTGTGTGTGTGTGTGTGTGTGTGTGTGTGTGTGTGTGTGTGTGTGTGTGTGTGTGTGTGTGTGTGTGTGTGTGTGTGTGTGTGTGTGTGTGTGTGTGTGTGTGTGTGTGTGTGTGTGTGTGTGTATGTGTGACCCATTACAAGGTAAGGGGTCCCACATCTTTAGTCTGAAAGGACGTGTGTATCAACGGGTTGAACTGCTTGTTGCGCTTTGATGCTCTTTTGGTGTTTTGAGTGAATAGAATGGGGATAGGGTTGTTGCCATAGCAACAGTAAACATTGACATGGACTAATGTGCTGTAAATAGAGATGCAGAATCAAGCTGTATTGTAAATACAGATCTGCCACTTTGAATTTTAGCACAAAATACAAGTAAACCTATTGGAAATAATTAGTTTAATTTGCAATATTTGCCATTGAATTTATTGTAATCTTTCAATTCATTTATTGTTTACTGAGGGAGAGAGAGAGAGAGAGAGAGAGAGAGAGAGAGAGAGAGAGAGAGAGAGAGAGAGAGAGAGAGAGAGAGAGAGAGAGAGAGAGAGAGAGAGAGAGAGAGAGAGAGAGAGAGAGAGAGAGAGAGAGAGCTTCTCTTGACTTTGTGAGTTTATTATGCAACTTGTTTTGCCTCAGATTGAAACAAAAGGTTTGATTATGATTATTTCCTGGTTGAATTAACAGTTATGCAGGTAGGCCGAATTACAGGTCTGAATAGATATGCATTCTCATATACATGTATGTGCACATGTATACATACATGTGCACATACACGTGTATGAGAATATGAGAAGTAAAAAAAAAATGTATTCTCTATTTATGGTTTCATAATGATGAGTCACCGTTAAAACAAATTGGTTTCAGCTCTAATGCTGTTACTGTCTGTAATATGTTTCTATTTAGATTATTTGTCAGGAGATTTTGTTATTATTGTCCGAGTCTGGTTTTAACTAATGCTGGGCTTACACCAAACGATTTTCACTGTCACAGACTAATAACTGCAAGAGAGGATTTAGCGTTGGATCATGTGTGATATTTAACAAGGGTTTTGTAGTAGATATGGCGGGTGGATATGCAGCAACCACAGGATGTCTGTTAACTTCCTGTTCGGGTTTCACACCTTTCTTGTCAGCAGCACAAGAAACACAAACTTGAAAAACAAAAAACTGTACTATTATTCGGATATACAGGGTTCTTCCCGTTCGTCTCGTCCCACCCCTAGTGCTAATAATGTAGTGGGCCGGTCTGGAGAGAAAATGCCAGGGCTGAATTTTTCTCCCAGTCCACCCCTGGGATAGGCTATAAACTATAGTCAGTTTGACAAATAAACAAAATTAAATATCTCATAACACAGCGCCCCCCAGTTCTCGTACCTATCCATATGCGCTTGTTCACGACTATTTTTATTTTTATACTGTTGAGTAGAAAACAATAAAACAGAGCAGAATGGAACAGAACAGAATGGATCCCAATATTATGGAGTATAGTAGAATACTGTACAATTCAATATTATATAGTAAAATATAATACTACAGGGCCTGGCTAGTCTAGTTAGGGTGTTTTAGTTCCAGCTTAAAAGTTCTGGTTTTATTAAGTTTATTGTAGGGATGCTAGACCAAGATGGCACCTAAGCCCTACCTTTCTTTTGATAAAAGTGAATATATAGTCATGGTTAATACAGTATAATGTTATCTGAAAGTATCTCTGTAGAGTATAATAAAACTCCATTCTAAGTCAAAAAATTAAAAGATTAATAGTTTCCGACCTTAACTGGTCTGTCATCAAACAGAAGAGAGTTATTGAAACAGTGAGTTACTGAGGTATCGGCCCGCTAGCTGGTAAACCCACAAACGTTCATTTTCTGATCAACATTGATGTTGTTTAAAAGTCCACCATTTTTATTGCTGCAATGAACAAAAACAATGTCAACAATAGCACCTTTTACACTTACAATAAGGTGTTTGCATTGTTGTGATAGCATAAGAAATACATTAGCATAGCAGAGGTTGCCAATGCCTTTCTAGTGGCCTGTGTGTGTGTATGCGTATTGTTCGTATGTATGTATGTATGTATGTATGTATGTATGTATGTATGTATGTATGTATGTATGTATGTATGTATGTATGTATGTATGTATGTATGTATGTATGTATGTATGTATGTATGTATGTATGTGTGTGTGTGTGTGTGTGTGTGTGTAAAGACCTATAGAATTACTATCAATCTGTGGTGTACTCTATTTCAGTACTCATACATACTAAAAACATACACACACAAACACTGAATTCATTCATCAGATCATCTGAGAGAACAGGAAACATGGTTCAAAGCATTTGACTACCAGACACACAAACACACACACACACACACACACACACACACACACACACACACACACACACACACACACACACACACACACACACACACACACACACACACACACACACACACACGATATCATGACAGACATCTAAGACAATGTTATTTTGAAGCGCCTGCCATGCCATTTGTAATCCTGGTCCAGAAGTAGGGCTACATGCATGTGGGCCACATGCATGTGGGCCAACACTCTAAGCTCATGCGTAGCCTGCTAGACCTGTTAACCTCTGAACAGCTAACACGCAGAGCTTAGCGTAGCCTGCTCCACCGGCAAACTCGTTAACAGATCGTGTAGCGCTGCATTGTCATTTAATGCTGTTTTGTCATTTGGCTGACGGTCGCTGCTGTAATTCTGAGTTATATTGTATGCATATTGCATTTAGATGTTTATGACAGACAGAACAACTAACAAACAGAGATAGACAGGCAGACAGATAAGACTGTTAGACTGACAAATAGATAGATAGTTGAACAAACAGATGGACAAGTGGATAGCCTGTTGATAGACTGACAATATATTATATATATATATATATATATATATATATATATATATATACATATATATACACAAACATAGATGGACAAAGTATAGGGATGTAGGTGTAATCGGACAATATTATCTTATCTGTATCTTTACATGTTTATCAGTGCAGCTTTGGCCCAGCTTGTGTTAACGCTGAAGACTGACTTTGACCCTGTGACCGCAAAGCTAAAGATTCCATGACTCTGAGAACATGGATCCAGCCTTGGGCAAAACACACGCTTAGAACGTGCTTAGAAAACACGCTTATAAATGCTGAGAACACACTTACCTCGCATACTAAGCCTACTAAACATGCTTGGATTGCATGCACAGAACAACCTTACAACTAAACACATGTCTTAACACATTTAGAACATGTACTTAGAACAGACTTTGAACACATGCTTACAGCTTAGAACCCACTTAGAACACTGAGCAAAACATTTTTCTGATAATTTGTTCTCGGTTCTGGTGGTTGTGATAGTTGTATAAAGTATGAAATAAGTAACATGTAATTGCTCTTGGTTTAACTTCAGGAATCATCAAGTGATGGGGCGGTCAGATAAATAATAAATGCTTATTTAAAACATTAATTATTTCAAAAGGGATTTAAGTGGGGAGGAGGGATACATTTCAATCCACGGATCAGAGATTTTAATTTATTTGTGAGCTTTGTGTCATATCTGGGGTTTTAATGAATATGATTATTAACTTAGTGGATTTTATGATAGGATGTGGACCAGATGATCTAGCCTACTATGCATTAGTTTCCGGGCTCCCATCCAGACGATAAAGAATAAATACCCTATAAAGACCTTACATAACATCGTTATCTAATGAAGCTGGTTGTGTAATCCAGATGTCATGGTTATTTTAATATATTTTGAGCCGTTCCAATCTAGCCGACATCAAACACATGATTATTAGTGAATGCTTATACAGTATTCACACTAGATAGCCAAATCTTTATTATTATTATTATTATTATTATTATTATTATTATTATTATTATTATTATTATTATTATTATCATCATTATTTTATTGAATATTCTGATCATATCATTAACATATGAATTCGGTAACCCATACCTGGTTTATATTTCGGTAATAAAAAAAATATATAGCAACCTATTATAGAAATATTGATTTTCGTGGCATAACTACGTGCAACGAACCAAGAAAACAGGATTTGGGTCGCAGCCATTTAATTAGGTATAAGCTTACATGGTTAATTCGTTTCTTCATTAAACACGTACTAAGTTAAAATAGTGTAAAGAAGTTTGTACATTTCCTCCCAGCGTGGTGAGTCATGGTTATGTCGTCACTCAGCTCCTCGCTAATTGGCCGCTTAGAAAGACGCACCACTTCTCCGAATCGCGTATTGGTTATGAATACAAGTCACTCAACGTGTCCCTGCCTGTTGCTGGTCCTCCGGATCGCCAGCGGTTTTCAGTGATCGGGAGTCGGGAGCCGAGGGACGGCGCTACTTGCTCTGGTTTCGGTGGCGCTAGCTATCCTTCATGCACATTTTTGGCCAAAGCCCTTTGAGTTAGGCAGTATTGGTAGCAGAATGCTGCTACGAAAAAGGCTGAAAATGTTCGTGTGTACTGGAGTTAGATAACGGGAAACTGCTAATGTAGCACAAGTGAGATCGGGTTTTTTATATTAATTAATAGATGATAGGGTAGGGTTCCTCTGGCTAGCAAGGCAGCTCCATTTTAGGCTGTTGATAATTACTTTCTGCAATTATCTCTCGTTAGATTCGATTTTAAATTGCTTGTGTTGAAGCATAAAAATGAAGAGAGCAAACAGCCTTCAAAGGTTTGTAACCTGTGATATTTTACTTAATTTCAACGTTGTACGCTAGAATGAAAATGACACTGGCGTGACCCACCTTCCCATTGTAATGGCTTCATGTAGCGGCACGTTGTTCTGGAGGTGGTTGTCAGGCGGGTCACCTTCGGCCTAGTGGTTCACTCATTGTTTGTCTGTGTTTTAGGTTTATGAACCACAGGGCGTCCGCAAACTGCCGCTACCAGCCGACCTGCTACGAGCATGCTGCCAACTGCTACACACACGCGGTGAGAAGACAGAAAGTATAGATGATAACATGTTATGTACTGACGTTAACCAAAGGGTTCACCAACCTGTGGGTGGTGGGCCCCCAGGTCGTTCGATATGCTGGTAAAGCTGCGGAGGGAGATTGCGAGTTTAAATGCCGAGGATATTTCACAAACCTTTCCTGTTTTAACACTGACAGACACGATTGTTATGCAGATAGATTGTCTAATAATTGTACAGCCATGACCGAATTACCTTGTCACTGGGACATGATGGTGATGGGGTTCAAACTATCACCTGAATAGTCAAAGCTTTTCTCAGTGTTGTGGGTTTGATATGGATGCTGTATGGGTGCGCTTGTTTCAGCTGCTGGTGGTGCCGGCGTTTTTGGGCATGGCGCTGCTGCACCGCCAGGCGGACGATGGCTGGCAGCGTCTGACGGCAGTGGTTTATGGCCTGGGCCTCATCGCCCTCTTCCTCGTCTCCTCCGTCTTCCACATCATCTCCTGGAAGAAAAGCCACATGAGGTGAGAGAGAGGCTACCGGGGTTGATGGTTGGGTGGGTGATGGTTAGGTAGCTGGCCATAAGGGCTAAAGTAAACAATGAATGACAGCACTACTTGAATTGTTAACTTTCTTTCATAAAATATTTTCGAGATTTTGTTTGTGGCAGTTTTTATAAACGTACATAGTCAAAGACCTTTGCTGTTGTATATTGTTGTTGAGACTAAAATAGATTTTTATGTGCGTGTGTGTAGGTCTGTGGAACACTGCTTCCACATGTGTGACCGAGTTGTGATCTACTTCTTCATCGCTGCCTCCTACACCCCCTGGTGAGTCTTTCGCTGTAGGACTACAACCTAGAACCACGACATGGGACTACAACCATAAGACCACATCATAGTACAATATAGGACTGCACATAGTATGACAACATAGAACTGCAACCACAGAACTATAACCAGAATAAAGAACAACAACATTGAAGAACGGGGTTAAATGTCCCTCGGAGACCGTCAGGCTTATCCGTCTGTTATTTTTAGGGCAGCATCGAAGGCTAATTTGGTCTTTGTCTCGTGTTCAGGTTGAACCTCAGGGAGCTGGGTCCGCTAGCCTCTCACATGCGCTGGTTCGTTTGGTTCATGGCCGCCGCAGGGAGCGTCTACGTGTTCAACTTCCACGAGAGGTGAGGACCCCCTAACTTATCGCACTGTTGCCACTGACCAAGGATCATGCTTACATTGAGCTAGAGCAGCTTGGAACCATCAACATGAAAGCTAGTCGGATTCAGGGGTCGGGCAAATAATTGGTTGATCGATTTTTACAGCATGAAAATAAATTGAAGAAAATCGTGTGTGTGTGTGTGTTCAGGTATAAGTTGGTAGAGCTGGCCTTCTATCTCACCATGGGCTTCCTCCCGGCATCTGCCGTCACCTCTATGGTAAGACCTGCTTCTTCCTCCTCTTCCTCATTCTTGTTTCAGGTCATTGAGGCACCACTATGCAACCAGAAGTTAAAGGGTCTCAGACTAAAAAGGGGAAGCCAGGAAGGGCCATAGCGCTGTGTAGATCCACACTGGCTGGGACCCCCTTGACATCAACCTTGTGGTGTTTACTTTCTTTTGGGTTTGAATCTAGACTACATAAACACCAGCTGTGAAGGCAGAGAGAACTCCACTGTTCAGCACACAAAGCCGTCTCAATATAACGGCTCTGTATAAGTGTAGCCGCTCAGCCCTTGACACACGAGAAGAAGGCCACTTGAGGTCGGAGCGGATTAGAGCTTTTACACTGTGGTTTGGCGGAGACTGGCAAAAACAGGATCTTAATGATAATTTTGGTTACAGTGACAAAATGGCAGTTTACTATGTTGAAGATCATGTCAGACATGACGTGTGTGTGTGTGTGTGTGTGTGTGTGTGTGTGTGTGTGTGTGTGCGTGTGCGTGTGCGTGTGCGTGTGCGTGTGTGTGTGTGTGTGTGTGTGTGTGTGTGTGTGTGTGTGTGTGTGTGTGTCAGACCAACACAGAGGGCCTCCCGGAGCTGGCTGTGGGCGGGCTCCTGTACTGCCTGGGCGTGTTCTTCTTCAAGTCGGACGGCATCATCCCCTTCGCCCACGCCATCTGGCACATCTTTGTAGCTCTGGCCGCCGCCGTGCACTTCTACGCCATATGGAAGTACCTGTACCGCCCCCCCGGCCTGCCCTCGGACCCACAGTCCTGACCCCTTACCCAGCGTCACAAAATAAAAGTCCTCTGGTTTACAAAACAAGGGTCCAAGTTTACATGGACGACTCCCCCTTGGTGACCACTTTCTAAACGACTTTAAAGCTCCTTTTTTCCAAACCGTTTCTACGAGTCTTTCCATGAACCCGGACCAACTATGAAGACCAAGACCAATGTGATCATCCTGTTGGGCTGTGTTTATAATGGGCCCAGTGCACTTGAACCGAGACCACATTCCACACCAACATCTCTTTAGCCCACCTCTCCTTGAAAACCTCAGGCAGCCATTTTAACTTGGTGATTTGAACCCCAAGGTGGAGGGATTTGTAGTTTTTCTTTCCTTCTAGGTACTTCAGACGCTCACTGGAAGTAGCACAAGGGTGTGGTCGCAATGACCGGAATGGCTTTTGAACTTTTGGGATGAAAATATAACCCCAATGCACCTACCCAACCGAGCTCCTGTGACACTGTAAACCTTCTGAACCGGTCTGCACTGGTTTAGATATGTCAGAATCAGTTTGAACCTGTCCAAACTGGTTCGAACACTTCTAAATCGGTCAACACCAGTTCATGCGACTGGTTTGCAATGTTTTAGAATGGAATGACCCTTGTCATCTTGATGTGATCGGAGGTGCCAGTAAAGCAGATATTTTGTGTACATTTCTGTAAATATTCAGCACACCACTCACTAGGTTGGAGTCAGTTGGGCAGCAGGCTGACACATGGGGTTTCTATCAGGGCTGGTAGGTGACAGTCTAGGATGTCAGCATCTCTGGCTTGCTCCATTGAGGGAGTAGATACCTCTAACATGATCCACAGGAAGTATTGGTTACTAACAGGATGTCATCTCCAGCCCTCATTTCTAAAGGATGAGTTACTAATTGTTCCTCAGAAGAATAGATCGCTAGTGTCTAGGTGTTTTGTGTGAGATGAGTGTTGCCACTATACTTTAAATTGACTACTTTTTTCCAGAACGTTTGCTACATGAACTGTGCCACTTGATGAACAAGATAGACTGCTGTGGTATTTTTAAGATGCTTTCAAATGAACAAACGTAAAATCCCCTTCAACAGGGTGCGACAAGTGAACCGATCAATATTATCTGAGGATTCCGGGATGTGTGTGTGTCTTTACGTTGTAGTCTGAATGCTTTGGTATTTTTGAATCGTGGCTTGTACCCTCAGTCCTTAACCACTGGATTTGGGAATGCTCAGTATTTCTGCATCACATTGTTGTCATGACGATGACGCGGTGCTGCAGACCCTGGATGTTTCCCCACCACACACTGACTTTGTAATGTGACATTAAATAATGTAAGATCAAAAGTTAGTCTTTTATTTTTATATAAAGGCAGTATAGTGGCTACCTTAAGTCAGCCGTTCTCATTTAGCGTATGCCGTCATCTCAAGCGAATTCAGATGCAGGTCATTAAGGAGCAGTTAGTAAATTAGCTTTAGGATGCCTGATCCTTGAGCAAGCGGTGGACTTCGGATAAGAACACGTAGCTTTTCACCTGGGTGCCCAACACAAACCAAGTTTGAGTCGTTTCTTTCTCCATATCAAGGGTGTATGCCCGTTGATCCTACAAACTTGGTCATTAAAGTATAAGAACCCCAGTAGTATGGACAGCTCAGATTAACCAATACGCCTTTTCATCCATCACAATACCTCTAGCAGTTTAGTGTGAATCTGAAAAATGCTTAGGATCATCCAAAGAATCACACCACCTCTAAACTTAAACTTACCTTGAAACACATGCTTATGTCTCAAAGCAGTGCAAAGAATGTTCACTGTCTCCATCTCCTTTTCAATGCACCACCATGGATGATCAAGACACCATATTTTACATGATTTTATGTTTACATACAGTTTAGGCAAAAACGTTTAGGTTATTTAAAGGGCTGGATAGAATTAAAGCTCACAGAACAAAAAAATGAGGCCCCTAGATAGCTAATGCAGATTTCACTCATCTCATGTTGCGATGAGACAATTTTCCATTTGCTTATCACAAATCCGTCATTCGATGAAAGCATCTGCTTAATGCCCTAAATGTAAATGTTACTTGCGTCATTATTTATTTTAATAACAATGGAGGCAACATCTGATTTGAATTCCGAAACCTTTCAGAATTCGTCATTCAGGAATACTGTATTTTTTTTTTTTAAACGACCATATCAGTTTTTAGGACATTGTAACACTTAAAAGTTTACATTTACTAAACATAACTTTAAGATTAGTAAAAACACTAACAAGCTTCTGGTCAATTAACAGCTACCCAACAGTTTAGTTATCATTTTCTTATGCGTTATGTGATAAATAGTAATTTTGATTTGGAGATTAACTACAGCAATGGGGTTCATTTAAATCCAGGTATCGTTTTAGACATCATTTCATAGGATTAGGTTATTACCAAATAATGCTTACTACTACATTGACTGTTTTATGAATGGTGCGTTAATGAACCCTTATTGTAAGTTTAACCATGGACTTGCAGAATCGCCGTAGTACAGAATCAGCGTTGGTGTGCAGCGAATGAAAACAGACCAGACAGTTAGTCATTAAACATCACTTTAGTTCCCGCTTCGTTCCCTACCGCCCACGTCACCCCAGTTACTTCATCTCACACACATGCGCAAAGCAGCACGCCAAGTCCACCTCTGCCCATTTCATCCTTGGACGTGCACAGATGAATGCATACAGAGGTACACACACACACACTGATAATGTTGTACACGTGCAGTGAGTTGAATGTGCTTCCGCCAACAGGGTAAACAAAGCGTAGATATGCACATGGATCACCCGTCTCCTCGCCCAACACCCATCTGCACAGGTACCAGCGGACACTCCCACACTCAAAAAAAAAAAAAAAAGACGCATGCGCCCACAACTCTCAGGCTCCCCCCCCCCATCAGAACCCCCCTCCCAAACCCCCCCCCTAAAACCTAATTAAGATCCTAAAACAAGCCCCACACATTCCACTGGAATTCTGGTGTATTTCAGGATCCCTCCCTCCCTCCCTCCCTCCCTCCCAAGAAACCTCACCCCCCCCACCCCAAGCCTCCCTGCCCGGCAGCGCCCCTCCCCTGCAGGCCTCCACGCCCCGCTGGGGGGCTGTACAGTAGGGTGGGGGGTGTGGTGGGCGGGGGGTGCAGTCCTTGTGCTGAGCTAACGACGGGGAGGGGGGAGGGAGATGCGGGGGAGGGGGGAGGGAGGGAGGGAGGGAGGGGGGGGGGGGGGAGGAGTCTTGGTCTTCTCAGTCGTCTTCAAAGCCCTGGTTGAGGAGGAAGTTGGCGGCCAGGTTCTCGTTCTTCTCGCAGGCAAAGTACGCCTGGATGACGAGCGCCTCGGGGAAGCCCAGCTGTTTTAACTGGAGACAGACAGACCAGCGTTGGAGGCCAGATGGTAACACACGGACAGACGAATGCTGGAATCATTTTGAACCCTACATCTCGGACAAGCACGTCATCAATGCTGCCGATGCATCAAATGATGACGGACAGAGGAGGTCGCCCTCATCCGGTGGTCATTGTTATATTTTCTGGCTGAAGGGCCTTTTCCACAACAGTAAGGGTGCACCCTAATGGGTCATTCATTTACTGCCCAGTGCCGACTGATCCATTCACTTTTCAGTGTTTTGAAAGTTGGTTTCAAAGGAAGCGAGGCGAAACGGATCTCCAGAGAGAAGTGAAATGTGAACCAACAAGATCAGGGTGGTCTCGTTCCAAAAACAGAATGGCTACAGAAAACCAGTGCAGTCAGGTAAGCCATGACAACATCGCTCCATCATTTCAACAAACGTGTACATTTGGCACCCGTAGGACAAGATGTAGACATCTTCGTAGGGCTGTGCAATTAATCGAATTTCGATCGCGATATCAATTTTGGGGTCAAACGATCTCCAAACTCGTATAATCGAGTTGAAACGATTAATTTGACATTTTCCATTTTAAAGTAGGCCTAGAGAGTTTATGAAAGTTTATGAAAGAGACGCGCATGCGAAAGCATTCAACGCGGCGAGAGGGAGTACAATCTAACAGGCGTGCTGCATCAGGAAGTATGCCGTTGGCAGGAGGCGGGACATGCCAGTGAACCGCCAATCAGCAGCATCGACTGTTGACAGACATGTTGGAGTAGACCTACCGCGTGGAATCTAAAGTTTCAGTAACGTTACAGTTTGATGAACGATAACAAGCTCCTATAGCAGACTTTAACTAAGAGTTCTTTAAGGCAGAACTGCCAAGTACATCTTGTATATGTATTTCTGTTTAACAACAATATGATTTTTATTAGCCATGTGTTTGTTATGGCTTTGTGACTTTTAACTTTGCTATGGAGAAATGCTGGGACCGTTGTTTTCTAGACATTAAATAGGTTAAGTTAATTTTGGATACTTATACGTGTTTCTGTGATATTTGATTGTCTTAATATATTGTATTCATGGAATGTTTTATAAAAATCAAATGTTAGATTCAGAATGTTGTGGCAGACAGTACACTTACACACGAAAAAGGTTTTATTTTGGATACTTATAATATACGTGTTTCTATGTCATAATTGATTGTATCAATAAATGCATGTTTTCAAACTCAAAAATAATCGTTTGAATAATCGTGATATCAATATTGACCAAAATAATCGTGATTATGATTTTTCCCATAATCGAGCAGCCCTACATCTTCGCATTATAAACATCACCGGATGACACTGAATTAGGGACACTTGGTCATTAACGCAAAAAACGATGAGTAAAGCACCGGTACAACACACCGTGTAACTACGGTGACTGTTCCGCGCAAAAGGCAGAGAAGAGTTTAGTCTTAGTTGTGGGCCAACAGCTCAATGCTCTGGTTCCGAGTCTCACCCTCTCAATGGCCTCCTTCTCCTGGGGGGTGACCTGGATGTAGTTGACCGGGGCGCCCTCCTCTCCGACGGCCCCCAGCTCGCCCACCTCCGGCCCCTCCCCCCCCTCTCCCATTGGCTCGTTGAGCATCTGGATGAACAGCTCCTGGTGCTGGCTGATTTGCTGGGGGAACAGAAGAGGCACCGGTTAGGTAGAAGGGAGGCTCGTGGTTCCCCTTCAGGGACCGGAGAAGGTGTATCCCACCCCCCCACCCACCCCCCCCCCCCCCCCCCCCAGGTGGGACGGTCCTAAAGGGGTTACCTGTAGGAGCTGGGGGTTCTCGCGGCCAAGCTGTTGCAGTAGGGTGGGCAGCAATGCAGGGTTCTGCTGGATGGCGTGCCTCATGTTCTGGAACTGGGCCTGGCTCCGCAGGAACTCCAGAGGGTTCTCCCCTGGACACACACACACACACACACACACACACACACACACACACACACACACACACACACACACACACACACACACACACACACACACACACACACACACACACACACACACACACACACACACACACACACACACACACACACACACACACACACACACACACACACACAGGGTCAAGGATTCGTCAGTACACTGATCATACACGCTGGTCAGTGGACTGATCAATACACGCTGGTCAGTACACTGATCAATACAGGCTGGTCAGTAGGGGTGTGACGAGATCTCGTGCCACGAGATCTCGCGAGATTAAACTCGACGATATTACCCGTCGCGTTACAAATCTGTCTCGCGAGTTTTCTGAGCTATCCAAACTTCTATTTGTGGCCTGTAGGGGCAGTAATGCGCCTTTGCTACGTCTAGACTGCCAGAACCTTGAAGGAGAAGGAAAAGAAGAAGAGGAGGAGAAGGAGGGGAAGCAGCCATAGGCAGCCAGAATGACGTCGGAAAATACCTGTATTACCGTCGAAGATGCCCCCGCCACTATTAAATGATTTGTTTGGCAGCATTTTGAGTACCCGGCGGAAATTATGAATGGCAGTAGAGTGACTGATAAGACACGGACAATACCAAGTTGTCAGTGACATACTTGGTCAGACTCTGTTTGCACTCTGTATTGATAGAGTAGAACTTTGATTTGGTTTTGCACATAATATTGTTCGCACAATAAAAATGAATTATTTAATTTAATTTACTTCAACTTTTATACATTTTAGTTTTAGTTTCAATTTCATGAATGTTAAGAGTTATAATAAAACATTTCAAAATGCATGTGCAACTCGGTTAAATAAAAGTCTGTTGGTCCAGTCATATATTTAGTCATTGTAGTTTTCTTAAAGTCTCGTCTCGTTCTCGTGAACCGAATATCGTGTCTCGTCTCGTGAGCTGAGTGTATCGTCACACCCCTACTGGTCAGTGCACTGATCAATACACGCTGGTCAGTACAGTGATCAATACACGCTGGTCAGTACAGTGATCAATACACGCTGGTCAGTGCACTGATCAATACACGCTGGTCAGTACACTGATCAATACACGCTGGTCAGTGCACTGATCAATACACGCTGGTCAGTACACTGATCAATACACGCTGGTCAGTACACTGATCAATACACGCTGGTCAGTGCACTGATCAATACACGCTGGTCAGTGCACTGATCAATACACGCTGGTCAGTACACTGATCAATACACGTTGGTCCATCGGACAAATCCGATTAAAATCCCCTTCTGAAAGCTACATCTTGCCACTCGCATACATTAGTCTCGAAACATGGTGTTCACAATAATCTGCTGAGAGGGTTTCAGAAATAGGAAATCGATAAATGGCCTTGGATGGGATCAGATGATCTTCATCGCCATCATGTGGCCATGGGCTTAGGCTTGGTGTCATTCAATGATATTAGCCCCGATCATTCAATAGAACACCTACCCTCTGGTAGGGGGGGAGCGTCGGTGCGACCCGACGCGGGGGGCTGGGCGGGAGGATTAGTCTCCTGGACCGGACTGCTGGGAATACCCTGAAATACAATCAAACATACATGCATTAGGATACACGCATGAATGAACAGGCGAGTGTGCGTGTGAGACATGTAACAGGTGGGTTATAGTGACAGTAAGGTGACAGGTATTCTATAGTGGAGTGTTTGTGTTCTGTAGTGTGTGTGTGTGTGTGTGTGTGTGTGTGTTCTGTAGTGTGTGTGTGTGTGTGTTCTGTAGTGTGTGTGTGTGTGTTCTGTAGTGTGTGTGTGTGTGTGCGTGTGTGTGTTCTGTAGTGTGTGTGTGTGTGTGTGCGCGTGTGTTCTGTAGTGTGCGTGTGCGTGCGCGTGCATGTGTGTGTGCGCGCGCGCGCTTCCGGTAGAAAACAGATGAATATGCATAACAGGTACAGGTGAGTATGGGTTACAGGTATAGAACAGGTGTATATGTGTTTCAGGTAGAGAACAGGAGAGGGGGGGTGCGTGTTCTCCAGGTAGTGAACAGGAGGGGGGGGGGGGGGGGTGCTTGTTCTCCAGGTAGTGAACAGGAGGGGGGGGGGGGGTGCGTGTTCTCCAGGTAGTGAACAGGAGGGGGGGGGGGTGCGTGTTCTCCAGGTAGTGAACAGGAGGGGGGGGGGGGGTGCGTGTTCTCCAGGTAGTGAACAGGAGGGGGGGGGGGGTGCGTGTTCTCCAGGTAGTGAACAGGAGGGGGGGGGGGGTGCGTGTTCTCCAGGTAGTGAACAGGAGGGGTTCTCACAGTGAGGAGGTACTCCACAGCTCTGTGGGGGTTGTTGAAGCTGGCCCGGAGCGCGGCCACCACCCGCTCCCTCTCGTAGCCCATGGACATGATCTCCGTCAGCATGGCCTCGTACTCTGCTCCCGTCACTGGACACACAACCACAAGGCCCTTCACCACACTGGACGCCTTTACCTGAGGCTCCACCTCTTACCAGACTGTACACCTTTCACCTGAGGCTCCACCTCTTACCACACTGTACACCATAACATGGACAAATGTAAAAGGGCATGCACATTTAGGCATACTCGCTTCTAGCTTACAATGACTGAGTATGCTTCTTTTTTTTTTATTTAAATAATCGATTTAAAAACGATTCTGAATCTAAATTGAATCGAGAACAAATAAATTGCAGTGCATTGATGAATCGATATTTTTACCCAGCCCTAGTTAACGGGTGTCTTCCTAACCTCACATTCACAAATAAACAAGAGCAACAATCTGGACTTCTGGTTTAAAGTGAGTCAACATAGACAGACAGCATCTGAACAGGAAGCAGCATCTGGTGTACAGTGAAGTAACAAACACAGCAAGCTGAATCTGGTGTACAGGGAGGTAACAAACACAGCAACTTATGATTCCTGGACCCCTATAGTATATCGCTACTACGGTGTGACGGATTTCGTTTACAACAACGAATGCACAAAAAAAAAGTATCACAAAGCTGCCGCGGTCCGTAACCACGGCGATAACACATCTCCCCTCTTAACTAGGGGGGTTGAGTTTTTTTAAACTGCATATTTCAAGTGGCCCGGAGATGTGACTTACCCAGCGCAGAAGAGGCTTCCACTCCCTGGACGGCGGTGCTGGAGCTACAGAACCAAGAAGACACAACGTTCCACTTGCTATCGTTTAGGAAATTGCTCACGTGCAACGTTGGGCTATGTGCTTCTGGCTATAGTGGTTCAGTGACTTGGTATTACAGGGGCTTTGGGATGTTAGTTCCCAACGACTAATCAGTCCTGTAACCCTTATCGAAGCAGCAGGTCCTAGTCTGGACTTATTTTGGGCCATTGTTGGGTTCTAGGAGCTATTGTTAAACATATCCATACATGCTTATGAGTATGTTGGAAGTTTAACACTACTTCTGCCAATCGCAGGTAGGGGTAGGTATACAACCTCCGTTAGGGTTGGGTTGAAAGAATAAATAAATAAACAAATAAAACTAGGTTCCACGACCATCATGGTTTTATTCCTGCTCTAACCACTCTCCAACACTAGAGGGCGCAAGTCAAACAAGCTGCTGTTAGGGGGGACAATTGACTTCACAAATTCAGTTCAATGAAGTGACCGTTCCCAGGGCTGAGGAGGGGGGGGCGGGGGATGAACTCCAACAACCCCAGGCAGTGTTACACCTATTTGAGGGTGGTCTGGGCCAACGTACCCGGCGGGCTGCGGGGCGTCCGTGGCAGCCGCTGCGAGCTCCTCCGTGGCCACCTCAGGGGGGATGGGGACGGCGGCGGGGGTGGGGACGGCGGCGGGGGTGGGGACCGCGGGGGCGGCTGTAGACGTGGAGCCAGAGTCCTGGACCGGCGGCTTGGGGGCTTCTGAGGAAGGAGGCGAGGTGGCGGCGGCAGCAGCAGCTGGCTTGGCCTAGCGGTGGGGAGAGGGTCTTGGTGAGGAGCGAGTGGAGCCTCGTCTCACAGGTCAACGTTAGGATACTAGGACCCGACTGAACACAGGAGGAATGAGTGTCGAGACATTGTTGAACGGATGTCATTGATTTGGCGGGAGGGTTATCGGCATTATTTCAGGATGGAATGTTAAGCCCGCCTTTGGATAAACAGACTGGTTTAATAATAATGGATTGAATTTATATAGCGCTTTTCTAGACACGCAAAGACGCTTTAGAATGAAGGGGGGACCTCACAAACAACCACCAGTATGCAGCACCCACTTGGGTGATGCACGGTTTAGCCCTTAATGTGAGAGTCCATGTATTTTTTCCATCTTTAAAACAATTGCTTTTAAGAGAGGTAGAAAGTATAGTAATAAAACCGATGTCTCGTCACATAAGGTTATCAGCATCACAATCCCAAAATATGTTAATGACGTTTACAAGAACACTTAAAAGTTTCTGTGTACATTAATATCTGGACTTTTAGTTATATTATTAAGGTCCGACATTTCACTCTTAAACTTTTCTAATGTCTTAAGAGTTTCATTAGATATACTTAAACAGAACATATACATGGTGTGTGGTCAGACTTGTGTACAGATAGCCAAGGTTGAAAAAAGGGAAATTTAAAGTATATCCCTTTTCTCAAGCCTTTTATGTTTTCGTTTGTCCTTGATGCTTCAGCTTCACACGACAAGCATGACAACCGACAAGACTTATCCATTTCATTAATTCAATATAATCCATTGTGATACAATGTTTACTCACACGCAGCTAGTCCAATGAGTACTGTAGCAGTTCTACAAATACCAGTAATGACAACTTCATTCTCATCTCACCTTGGACACCATAACTACCACAAAATTCTTCTCATCGATTTTGTAGTCCTTAATGGGCGTGTCATCTTGCAGGATTTTACCAGCATATATCAACTTCTGCCCCGATACTGGGAAGTTGTCTTTCCCCCTCTCTGTCTCGATCTTCTCCTTCAAGGCCTTTACCTGAAAGGGGATTTTATGGAGATAATTGACATAGGAGCACATAGCAAAATATAAATTGCTACATGGGTCTTAAGTGTCATACATTTACTTAGATATCAGATTCGTTGTCAGTTTAGAAACCTCACATGATAATGGGGTACCCCTAAAAAAAAAGCATTGCGAATTTAAACTAAATCAATATCAAACAGTGTTTGGTGGTTATAGCAAGAACAATAATAGTTCATTTTTTAAGATGTGCCAAACCAACGTGTTAACATGAAACACTGTCGTTGCCTATAAAACACATATTTAAAACATCAGAGTTAGAAGATGGGCAGCTGGATGCCCGTTAAGAACATGTGAAGTTAGAATGAGAAGACATAATGGATGTGCTAGCGGGCTAAGCTAACGCACCGCTAACATGTGGAGACTCAACACCCACCACACATTAAAAAATAAGAGTTGATTTGTCATTAAACACAATATATCCGTGGAAGATTGCCAAAAGAGAAGCCAGTAGGCTTAATGGGCACGAACAAATAGCACTTAAGTCTACAAGCGCGGTTTCTTTCTGCGTTAGCATTAGCTTAGCTTGCTAGCTTTTTAGCCACTCACCGTCTGATCGGGATCTATCTCAATCTGGATGGTCTGCTGCTGCAGGGTTTTTAGTGTGATCTGCATTGTAGCGATAGCTGGCTATGACTACAACGGCACCACTTCTTAGCCCCTAATTGTTGGTTAATTTGTTGTTATTTAAGTAAGAAATGTTTGACTTTCCGTGAAATGTGTGTATCCATGAGCACTGAGAAAATCACGATCTTTGGTTGTGCCGTGACGGGGGCGCTACTGGACCTCCCGGGAACTCTCGCGATCTGTGTCAACACTATAGTGTAGTTTTATCCTTTCACCTGAACGCATGGGAATTAAGCCTATCCAGTTTTACTGGAGATCTATGAGTGCAGCGAGTCTGTACAGGATCCGAGAAGGCACAAGAGCGTTTCACTAGTAGTAACGGGATGATGAGGTCTAGTACAAAGTAAACAAACGGGAGGTGGCCTCCTCTGACTGTATAACAGTTGATTTACGTATATATCGCAATTATTGACTAAGTTCAATATTCAATTAAGAACACGAGATGTGATAAATAATAAAATACCTGAACTGTGTATGTGTTTGCATGCTTGTCTCTGTGTGTGTGTGTGTGTGTGTGTGTGTGTGTGTGTGTGTGTGTGTGTGTGTGTGTGTGTGTGTGTGTGTGTGTGTGTGTGTGTGTGTGTGAAAGAAGAGAAGAGAGAGAAAGGAGAGGAGAAGGGAAGAGAGAGAGAGAGAGAGAGAGAGAGAGAGAGAGAGAGAGAGAGAGAGAGAGAGAGAGAGAGAGAGAGAGAGAGAGAGAGAGAGAGAGAGACCATGGGCCCAAGTGAGTTTGTGTTCATCATTTGGGAACGCATGTTGTGTTAATCTCTGCATAAAGCCCACAGGTCCAAGTTGTCCATATTTCAGGGGCTATGAGGGAGCAGGCGCGGCTAAACATTATCTCTCTACCCTAGGACTCACACCTGTTTAAGTCATGAGGTGTTTTTGTTGTTGTTGCTGAAACAATGATCTAATTTGAAACAATTACAACAAGCTAAACAGTTTGAATGGCAATATTACAAAGGACACCGATGCCCATAATTAAAATAATTTGCAATGAATTATATATCAGCAATTCAGATTTTAGGAAAATTCTGTAAACATTTGCATGAATTTGGTATCTCAAACCATCGGTTGGTTTGACGGTTCCCGGCCTCCTGTTCCCCTCGCATGTACCCATGTTATCCAGCAGGGGGTGTCGTTGCTCCACAAGATATTTAAAAATGGCCCTGATATTTTCTCCGTGTTCTCTGCAGTACGATAGACATCTTCTCAGTTCTGGCCCCGAGATATTTTTTTTTTTATGGTGGGTTTTTGCTGGCATTAGAATATGGTGCGGGAAATTCGTTATTTAAATTTCTCTGGCTCTAAAAGTCACACGACTGTTTGGTTTCTGGAGCTGAGGGAAATGAATATAATCTTCTCACAGAAAAGCACAGGTGTAGCTCATAACATTAATTATGGGTATGGGTATGTTTGTATGGCAGCGCACCATAACTAGTCAAGTAAATACAAATTTACCTTGCTGGTGCTGCTTAACTTCAATCTGTGAAATAGGTAAATTGAGAATGAACAGTTTTATATCCCAGAATTCTGAGAGATATGTTTAATCAACTGGTTATTATGATGATCGCTTTGCCCTCATGGTTTTTAATCAAAAATGTCCTTCTGAGTTCTTCACAAAAACACGAGAAAGAACGCACACACACACACACACACACACACACACACACACACACACACACACACACACACACACACACACACACACACACACACACACACACAAACACACACACACATATGCATGCACGTTCAAACGCACACAAGCACACTGGCTGTACACACGCTGTATCAAACTGTGAACCTATTAGGACAGCTGCAATTATGAGGACCTGTCAGAGGATGGTTTAGACATGTAGACCTTATGAGGACCTTTTACGGAGAACAAAGAAAACTGAAATAATTAGGAATACACAAAATATTTTGAAAACAACTTAACCTAAGAAGTTCTTATTTTATGGTCAAAAACACAGATACAAAGGTAACACTTTGCAATAAGAGTACTTTCATTAACCATTAGTTAGTGCAGTAAAAAGCATGAAATAACAATTAATTACCAGTTAGCTATGTTGTTTATGTTAACTAAGATATTCATTTATACCTCATTGAATAGGGTAAGGTTTAGGGTTAACCCTAACTCTAACCTCCCCACTCTAACTCTCCTTAACATCTATGCTAATGCTATATAGTCATGCTTATTACTGCAATAACCCATGTTAATTAATGGTTTATAATGTACCCTTATTGTAAGGTGTTACTGATACAAAATTCAGGAAACTTCTGCCTGTAGCCTGGGTGCTACCTGTAGCCTGGGTGCTACCCGTAGCCTGGGTGCTACCCGTAGCCTGGGCGCTACCCGTAGCCTGGGCGCTACCCGCAGCCAGGGCGCTACCCGCAGCCAGGGCGCTACCCGCAGCCTGGGCGCTACCCGGTGCCAGGGTGCTACCTGTAGCCTGGGTGCTACCCGGTGCCTGGGCGCTACCTGTAGCCTGGGTGCTACCTGTAGCCTGGGTGCTACCCGTAGCCTAGGCGCTACCCGTAGCCTGGGCGCTACCCGTAGCCTGGGCGCTACCCGCAGCCTGGGCGCTACCCGCAGCCTGGGCGCTACCCGGTGCCAGGGCGCTACCCGGTGCCAGGGTGCTACCCGGTGCCAGGGCGCTACCCGGTGCCAGGGCGCTACCCGGTGCCAGGGCGCTACCCGCAGCCTGGGCGCTACCCGTAGCCTGGGCGCTTCCCATAGCCTAGGCGCTACCCGGTGCCAGGGCGGCGCTACCCGGTGCCAGGGCGGCGCTACCCGGTGCCAGGGCGGCGCTACCCGGTGCCAGGGCGCTACCCGGTGCCAGGGCGCTACCCGGTGCCAGGGCGCTACCCGGTGCCTGGGCGTTACCCGGTGCCAGGGCGCTACCCGGTGCCAGGGCGCTACCCGGTGCCTGGGCGCTACCCGGTGCCTGGGCGCTACCTGGTGCCTGGGTGGCGTTACCCGGTGCCAGGGCGCTACCCGGTGCCTGGGCGCTACCCGGTGCCTGGGCGCTACCCGGTGCCTGGGCGCTACCCGGTGCCAGGGGGCTAACTGCCTGTAGCATTGGTTCTACATGGTGCCTGGGTTCTACCTGTAGCATGGTGCTGCTGCCTGTAGCATGGGAGCTAACTTTAGCATGGTAGCTAACTGTCTGCGGGACTCTGAGTTCCCCTCGAGTCGGAATACATCAACAGGTCTATGAGGGAAGACAAATAGAGTTTGAAGGAGAGCTGCTCTGGAGATGAAAGCTGAAGTTAAAATGAAGCAATGTTCAAAGCGTGTCTTGCCTCCGTAATGTGGTGTATTTCCTGCTAATACTGGATATCATGTGTTTCGATCGTTTGATTCTCTGACCACTATCAGTCCATATTACTAGTGGACTTATCAATAGATAAAAGAATTGCAACATGAATGAGCAAAAGAGAAGCAAAATATTCTAACTAAACTCTAGTCTTTCTACACCTTAATTTATGTGTTTCATCATTAAACAGGATTCGAATAAACAAATCGATGTTATCTAGTGAGGCATCCATCAGTTTTCTATTATTAAATAACCGAAGAAATGTTTTGGTGGTTGATATATTTCAGCTTTTAGATGGCATCCAACCCACACGAAGTCTAGTGTATACTCTATAGACCCTTCATGCATAAACAACCCCAATTTATTTTTAAATCCTGAATATTTTGCTGCCACCTCCGGATAATTTTCTACCTGCTCTCCATCAGGTAAATAATCAAGGTTGACTCACACATATATGGTTCTATTAACACTCAGCTAGCTCCCACCAGAGGCTTCCGTATAAAGTTGTACCTCATTACATGTCCAGTGGAGTCATAAATATGTCTCTGTGTTGTTTGTCTGAGTTCAGTCCACGATAAATGAACAGGATGTAAAATATCAATCAGCTACAGAAAAACAACCCTTGTGTGATATTAAAATAGATGTGTTTGGTAGATAGGAGGGTAGGCATTTATGAGGGTAGGTACAAAGATAGGAGGGTAGGTCGTAGGGTAGGTAGGAGGATAGGTAGATAGGAGGGTAGGTAGTAGTTAGTAGGGTAGGTAGGATAGGTATACCTATCCTATAGGTAGGAAGGATAGCTATACCTATCCTACCAACCTTACCACCTACCCTCCTATCTATAGATAGGAGGGTAGGTGGATAGGATGAAGCTAGCTAGGTAGGTAGAAAAGGCTGGTAGGCAGGAGTGTAGGCAGATAGGAGGGTAGGAGGGTAGGTCCATAGGTAGGAAGCTATTTAGAAGAGTATGATGCCCACACAGTTAGAGTGTTCCCGACTGAGCCAATCTCTCTGTGTTTACCCAGGGCAATGTTAAACAGAGATGATAGAGAAAAGGACAGAACTGTCTCACAACACGCGCATGAAGCGTCAGCTAAATCCCCTGAATGAAGCTGAACCGTCTTGTATTAGAAATTGTCGGAGCAGAACCATCCACTTTTAAATAGGTATTATTCTGTTACATCATTCCTGAACTCCGTCAAATCAAGCAAGGCAGACAGTTGGATGAATCCCAGGATGAACTCCTGTTTAAAACTCTGTGATATGTTTGAGAATATATTTCTGTGTGTGTTCTGGCGATGCTCAATTCCAGCAGCAATTAGAGAAGACAAACGGTCATCGTTCATCCAACCACCAGAGAGACCCTGCCCCCTGGAGGTCACAACCAATGACCACACTAAATCATACCTCTTGTGTGTGTGTGTCGGTGTCCTTTTTTGTCATGTTTGTGTGTGTGTGTTATTGATTATGTGTGTTTCCGTGTGTGTGTGTGTGTGTGTGTGTGTGTGTGTGTGTGTGTGTGTGTGTGTGTGTGTGTGTGTGTGTGTGTGTGTGCGTGCACGTTTGTTTGTGTGTGTGCGTGCATGCGTGCGTGTGTGTGTTCAGACCAAAGAAAAGCCGGTTGGTCGTAACTGTATTGCATTCCAAGTGTATTGTTTCACAGAACGTAAAACACCTGATAGAAAGGTAAGAACCACGAGGTGTAAACATCAGAACGATATAGAAACATCCGCACATTCGGTCATGCATAAAGAAGTCCAACCCCGCAGAGTCCCCCTGCTGGGTCCCAGTAGGGGGGCTTGGGGGTCCGGGTTCATAGAAACAAGAAGATCCACATATTGTGTCATGCAACAACACAGAAGAAACCATCTCGTCTTTGTAATCTTTGTCATCACCATCATCATTAGTGGACGACCACACACGGGATGCAGACGGTGAATTCAAATCAATAATAAATAGAGTGCAAAAGACTGTGATCATGTATTCAAAAAAGGTGGGAATTATTGAACGATAATAATAATAATACAATTAAAGAGGTCGTACCTCCAAGCATGGTGTGGTTTGGTTTGGTGTGTTGTGGTAAAGTTATACTATGGTTGTGGTGTATTTCTGGAATGTTTGTGGTGTGTTGTGGTTTGGTCATAGTCTGGTTGTGGTCGGATTGTGGTGTGTTTGTTGTGTGTTTGTTGTGTGTTTGTGGTATGGTTGTGGTATGTTTGTGGTCTGTTTGTTTAATGGTAAGGACAGAAGTGGTCGGGCTAGCAACAAGCAAACCTCTTTTTGCAAACATGCTCCACAGATTTTTTTGTAAACAAGGATTTAGTTTTCGTGACTCCGGTTAACGGTAGCAACGGTCACAGTGTCGCGTATGCAGCACTCCTCTTTGTCGTCATGACGTTACATTCATCTGTTCCAGGCGACAACATGCACATCCTGGGAGCGTGGCAGGGCTAGTCGTGGCTGAAGGTCTGGGGGAGCTCATTGGTCAGAATGTGCCATCGCTCCACCCTCTGTCCCTTGTTCTTCAGAGAGTCCATCCAATGACGGAGGGCGTCGCCCTGTGAGTGACAGCTCAGACAGACACCACCTGACCAAAACACCAACCAATCACAGACAAGAGAGAGAGAGCAGGACTTGTGAAGACAAAGGTATCGTGACTTCTATTAAGACCTTAAAATGAATGAGATCCTGTAGGGACAGGGTAGTCAACGGGTCAGGGACTCCCGGTCAAAGGGTTCTTGGTTCCTATTTTACCGTCCAACAGTTGATTGACAGTAGATGCTTGAGCAAGATGCCCTAACCACTAACTACTTAATCTACATATGATAATGTTTACTGTAAGGTGATCTAGATAAGGTGTCTGCTAAATGAATATGTTCCTACAAAGTGAAACTTTGTTACTCTGTTTTCAAGAAACGCTGTATTACACAGCATGATGCACTCCTTTAAGCATCTTCTTTGGACTCTCAGTTGAACTGTGCAGTTTTGTGCTGGGATGCCTTCTGAATGTAAGGTTCAGCTTTAGTTCCTGTGTCTTTGAATAGACGGTATTCCAATTTGAATGGACTATTCAAACAAACACGAACTAGACTAGAGCTCTGGTGAACCACAGCGAATTTGAGATCCAGAGGACAAGTTTTCTTACCGATGAAGTCGTTGGAGCGGCCCAGGTCGTAGTCCCACACCGTGACCTCGAGAGTTTTATGAGCCAGCTCTGCCAGAGATATCTCGTAGAAGAACTCCTGCAGAACAAAGAGAGACCTGCTTTAGGTCCTAGTCTGGAGCTTTCTGGACCCGTCTGGGCCCGTCTGGACCCATCAGATTTTTCCTGAATAAAACAAAAACACCTACGGGCTGAAACAGTGCTATTCATCAATGAGAATTGAGGAGGTTAGTCTAGTGGTTGGAATGTTATTGATTTTCCCCCAGCTGAAAGGTTCTGCGTTTGAACCCAAGTGCCTACCCGTAGGCATCTAAAACGCAAACCGGCCTTAATGACATGTATATACTGTTAAGCTGCATTTGATGAAAGCTAAACCACTAACACAGAGAACCTTTGGGTTGTATTGTCTGAAATTGTTGCTATTTTGAAGTTGAATTGGATCATTTCATATCAGCAGCACCTGGGAGATGGAATCTTCCTTTGCCTGCTTTCTGAAGATCTTTACCCCCGAGGATTATGGGAGCTTTGGTGTGGTTGATGGGGGGCTTAGTGTTCCGGGGGCTGCTGTCGGATTCAGATCTTCACTTGGAGTGTGTGAGCGTGATAAAGCGCTGCCGATCCCTCTGATCGGCTCATTATCATCAATCACTTTTATTTGTTAATTGTTGAGGGAGAAAATACCCCGTGGATTATCGCGCCGAATCCTGATTTAATGAGAATGTCTAAAAACTTAAGGGCATGAAGATATATGATATAATTACATAATGAAGGGCATGATGCAAGAAAGGTATCAAAACAAAACGGTAAGGGAAATGGCTTTACAGAGCTAAACCATGAGCCGTGGCTCTGCCGGAGATGATGTACACTATAGTTTACCACTCTTCTTGGTGAGGTGACGGTTGATTATCATATTATCATATTATATTATATGATATATATTGTGCACATTAATCGACCTATCCATCTATTAAGCGACCAAAAAGTATTGAGAGATCTGGCGTTAATGAGGGAGGAACCTGAATTAGTAAAGTGTTTTCTAAAGTTCTATAGGTCAATGTTTTATGGAACTATGGTTCTATAGTTCTAAATTCCTAAGTTTCGTAGTTCTATGTTTTGCATGTTCCATAGTTATATGTTCTAAAGTTGATGGAGTGATGGAGGAAGGAGGTGATGGTGTTGGAGGTGATATAGGGTAGAGGGTAGACGTGATGGAGGTTATGGAGGGTTGAGGTCAAGGTGATGACGGAGGTTATGGAGGGTGGAGGGGATGGAGGTTATGGAGGGTGGAGGTCATGGAGGTCATGAAGGGTGGAGGTCAAGGAGATGATGGAGGTTATGGAGGGTGGAGGTCATGGAGATGATGGAGGTTATGGAGGCTGGAGATGATGGAGGTTATGGAGGGTGGAGGGGATGTAGAGGGTGGAGGTGATGAAGGTGATGGATGTGATGGCGGATGGAAGTGAAGGTGATTAAGGTGACAGAGGTGATGGAGTTCACCGAGGTCATGCAGGTGGCTGAGATGATGAAGGTGATGAAGGGTGGAGGTTATGGAGGGGTGGAGGTGATCAAGGTGATGGTCGGTGGCGGTGTTGGAGGGAGCGTGGAGGTGGTGATGAAGGTGATGAAGGGTGGAGGTTATGGAGGGGTGGAGGTGATCAAGGTGATGGTCGGTGGCGGTGTTGGAGGGAGCGTGGAGGTGGTGATGGAGGTGATGAAGGGTGGAGGTTATGGAGGGGTGGAGGTGATCAAGGTGATGGTCGGTGGCGGTGTTGGAGGGAGCGTGGAGGTGGTGATGAAGGTGATGAAGGGTGGAGGTTATGGAGGGGTGGAGGTGATCAAGGTGATGGTCGGTGGCGGTGTTGGAGGGAGAGTGGAGGTGGTGATGAAGGTGATGAAGGGTGGAGGTTATGGAGGGGTGGAGGTGATGAAGGTGATGGTCGGTGGCGGTGTTGGAGGGAGCGTGGAGGTGGTGATGAAGGTGATGAAGGGTGGAGGTTATGGAGGGGTGGAGGTGATCAAGGTGATGGTCGGTGGCGGTGTTGGAGGGAGCGTGGAGGTGGTGATGAAGGTGATGAAGGGTGGAGGTTATGGAGGGGTGGAGGTGATCAAGGTGATGGTCGGTGGCGGTGTTGGAGGGAGCGTGGAGGTGGTGATGGAGGTGATGAAGGGTGGAGGTTATGGAGGGGTGGAGGTGATCAAGGTGATGGTCGGTGGCGGTGTTGGAGGGAGCGTGGAGGTGGTGATGGAGGTGATGAAGGGTGGAGGTTATGGAGGGGTGGAGGTGATCAAGGTGATGGTCGGTGGCGGTGTTGGAGGGAGCGTGGAGGTGGTGATGGAGGTGATGAAGGGTGGAGGTTATGGAGGGGTGGAGGTGATCAAGGTGATGGTCGGTGGCGGTGTTGGAGGGAGCGTGGAGGTGGTGATGGAGGTGGTTGGAGGAGGTGCAGCGTGCTGGTTGCTACTGGACTCGTACCTCGTTGAACTCTGGGTTGAGTGTCTTTTTAATCACTGCTGTTTTGTGCTTGGATTTCTTCTGTATGTCAGGTTTCAGGTATCTGTTGGAGAGACAGAGGGGGGAGTCGGGGGGAGACGGGGGGAGACGGGGGGAGGGGCAGTGGGAGGAGGGGGAGGAGCAAGGGAGGTGAGATGATTCGCAGTGTTTTGCTTTGATATTCATGTGATGTGGCTCCTGTCTCTCCTCTTCGGAGAGAAAACGTTCATTCTCTTTTGATCATTTTCTCTCTCTCTCAAGTACACACACACACACACACACACACACACACACACACACACACACACACACACACACACACACACACACACACACACACACACACACACACTCCCTATCTCCCGTCCGTAATACCCCCCCACACCCCTTTATCTAATTATGTCTGCCGCCAGAGGAATTTCCTCCAGGTATCATCACACTTCCATGATGAACCACACAATCTGCTCCTTTGTCGTCCCTCACTAATAGAAGAGACTCCCCTCTCCCCTCCTCTACCCTCTCCTCTACATTCTCCCTTTTCCTCTCTCCTCTCCTCTCTTCCCTCCCCTCTCCTCTAGCCTCTATCCTCTAACCTCACCTCACCCCGCTCCCCTTTCCTTTCTCCTTCCTCTCCCCTAGTCTCCTCCCCTCCCCTCCTCTCCCTTCCTCTCCCCTCCCCACACCTCTTCCCTCTTCCCTATACTCCCTCCTCTTTCCTGTCCTCTCCCCTCCTCTCCTCTCCTTTCCTCTACCCTCTCCTCTCCTCCTCTCCTCTACCCATGCCCTGCTCCCCTCTCCTTTCTCCTCCTCTCCTCTCCTCCTCTCCCCTCCTCTCCTCTCCTCTCCCCCCTCTCCTTTCCCCTCCTCTCCCCTCCTCTCCTATCCTCTCGTCTCGTCTCCCCTCCTCTCCCCTCCTCTCCCCTCCTCTCATCTCCTCTCCTCTCCCATCCTCTCCTCTCCTCTCCTCTCCCCTCCCCTCCTCTCCCCCCTCTCCTCTCCCCTCTCTCCTATCCACTCCTCTCCCCCCTCTCCTCTCCTCTCCTCTCCTCTCCTCTCCTCTCCTCTCCTCTCCTCTCCTCTCCCATCCTCTCCTCTCCACTGTCTATTAGTTCCTATGGCGATCGAGGCTGTGAACATTACTATTAATTAGCTAGTGAGCGGTGGAGCCAAGCTCTCTGGGTAAATCTCACTTAGCGAAGCTGACAGCGACTGAAAAACAATCAGTCCAATTAGACTTTACTGTTACAAATCCACTATTACAGACCTCACAATACCCTTCAGGAAAAGGGTTTGTGTGTGTGTGTGTGTGTGTGTGTGTGTGTGTGTGTGTGTGTGTGTGTGTGTGTGTGTGTGTGTGTGTGTGTGTGTGTGTGTGTGTGTGTGTGTGTGTGTGTGTGTGTGTGTGTGTGTGTGTGTGTGGGGGGTGGGCAGTGGCTATGCGTATATGAATCTTTGTGAAGTGTGATGTGTGTGACTTAGCACCCGGGCTAATGATGCACTGAAGCCCATTAGTGGAGAGGAAATCTTTTGGATGAACACAATCCACAGGTCGTTCAATAAACACTAAAGGATTAGCGCTAACAACACAAATAAACAGGCATTGTCAAAACGTGGGCGCAGTATTGTCATCATAACACAATGATACCACACTCTCCTGCCCCTGCTCTCTCTCTCCCAAGTGAAACAAAAACACACACAATGAGAAAGGTTGCATTGCGTCAGTATTTGTTTGTTTGCGAGTGCATTTAATTGATAAATAAAAGTATACAAGCCATTCGGTGAATGCTTTCATCAACAGCAGCGTACAATGCCGTGCGTTCGATCATTCTGAGCAAGGCTGCAGTGGGAAACAAACCCCTCACCCTGGCAATGTTTAATGCCTCGCTCTACCGGCTACCTGACAGAGAGTTAAAGGAGGGGGAGAGGTTTATAGAGAGAGGTTGGTAGAGGGAGGCAGAGGCTGCTAGAAATTAATTGGTAGAGTGAGGTAGAGAGTGGTAGAGAGAGGATGGTAGAGAGAGGTAGAAGCTGCTAGAGAGGGGCTGGTAGAGAGAGGTAGAGGCTAATAGGGAGAGGTTGGCAGAGGGAGTGCTTAGAACGAGGAGGTGTCCAGGACCAGCTTCCTCTTGGACCGACTTCACATCTTCATCAAGTGGGGCCAAGTTGCCATGCCAACAGGACCAGCAGGAAACAGACGTGCTGGGGGTTATTGTGTGTAATATTATGGTCTGTACTGGTTATCTCTTCGCCTCTCAGCCTCTCACGGAGATCTCCTCCTACAGCAGCTGGCACTTCCGTCTGCAACTCGCCGCCAAGCCCAGTGTCCATGAAGGACGTTTTCGTAATGAAATCTGTGTCTGTGCTGGGAAATCATGCTGTGGTTGCACTGGGCAGCTCAGATTGTAACCAGTAGAACTGTGGTGGTACAACACGTTTTGGTCAAAAGATGATTCGGTGGCTTATTATTCTATTCGTAGTGGTGCCTCACAATGTTTCACACAGTTTATTCTAATGGTTCTGTTCTGTGTTGCCGCATTTAAAACAAGTGGCTTCCTCTAAGAGTCGAGTTAACCCACATTAACGACATAACTCCTCCAGCCTTTTCCACATCCAAACAAAACACAAGTCAAAAAGCCGAGACCGGCAGAGAGGTGATGAACAGACACCGTTCTACAGCCTCTGTACTGCCGAGGCTCGTCCGGTGGGGGGGGGGGGGGGGGGGTTGACTCCCAGCCGAAATGTCCTGGGTTCGATCCCCGACGACCACAGTGGGTTCCTCTGAAATGAGCGTCTGCTAGATGAACAGAGAGCAGCGGGTCTCAGAGCGCAGCAGAACTCACATTTTGACGTAGGGGTCGGAGAAGCCGTTGACGTCCATGGCGGCCAGGTGGGCACACCGCCGCACGCCGACACAGAGCCCTCCGCCACGACGGAGGTCTTCGCCCGCTCCCACTCCCCCCTCCGCCTCCCTGGCCTGGAGGAACTGCAGGGAGAGCAGGAGACGGCCCCGCTCCTCAAGGCTGTGCAGCTGCTCGTTCTCCCACTGTCGGAGGAGAAGAGCAGTTATGGTCAGGTGAGGGGGGGGGGGTTAGCGGCTAAGGTTAGCGGGCAAGCCTAGCGGCTAGCTTTAGGGGCTACGTTTAGCAGAGAAGCTTAGCGCATAAGGTTGGCTAGCCTGAGACTGAGACAGAGACAGAGACAGAGACAGAGACAGAGAGAGAGAGAGAGAGAGAGAGAGAGAGACCGAGCCCTCTCCCCCTGCCTCTCTCACACACCTCCCAAGTGGTCAGGGGGTTCAGTAAATATGGACACACAAACATATACTGATACTGTCACATAATCAATGACATCCACACAATACAGAAATAATACGTGCACAAACACACACACACAAACACACAAACACACACACACACACACACACACACACACACACACACACACACACACACACACACACACACACACACACACACACACACACACACACACACACATGATAAACAATAATACTAACACACACACACACACACACACACACACACACACACACGCACGCCACAGCGCCACACCACAGCGCACCTGAACGATCACTTAGCGCCGTCTTTCAGCGTCTCCTCTGGGTGACAACTAATTTTAAAAACTCAATTTCTCGGCGGTGATCTGAGCTCCGGGACATTTAATATTCACGCCATGGCAAGGTTTCAGCCAGTCACATTAAAGTTAATGGCAGCTCTAACAGACCCATCCCCACACCCTGTTATTATTATATACTACATTATTATGATGACACATTAAACACGGTCGTTAGCGGTAATCTGGCCTAGATTTCACCCCACATTCTCCCAGAAGGCTACAATCTGTCATTGTAACACCAGCCAGGTGTTCAAATGTAATTTGTTATAAGAAGATGTAACTTTGATAAGTTAAGGGTAATTTAAATTGGATGATGAATGTGGATGGTGAGAGATGGATTATGATATACAGCAGCCAGTATGTATCATTACTTTTCAGCTACTGTTTAACACTTTGTGGTCAGAAGGCTATATAGATAGAGACTAATACTGTAGCAACAAAGAAAGTATAGCAGTTCTTAGTTTGCAGTCAGTATTAGAAACCGGCAGCTAAGTAGTAGCATAGACAGTATATGTGTTGTTAGCTTGCTGTCTGTAACAGCTCAGAGCGTACAACCCGAATTCAAGGTCAGAGGTTGCGAAACGAGTCCCTACCGATCCCATCTATAAAATCACGCTTCCACGGCTCACCAAGCAAAGTGCTTCCTACAGGAGGAAGGCTATCGCCTCGAGGTGCTTCCAGTCATTTAACAACACAACAGGATTCTACTTCTTCCCTCAACGGTTATTACTTGAATCATAAAACTAACAGCCTCCATCCTGTCCAGCCGAGCTTACAACCCTACTATTCCCGCGTTGACCAGTATTGAAGCGCCTGCGCTTCAATAACCAAACCAACGCTACAGAACCAACCGCAATGATACGGAATAAACCACAGCGCTATAGGACCAAACACAACGCTATAGAACCAAACATGATGCTATAGAACCAAACACAACGCTATAGAACCAAACACAATGCTATAGAACCAAACACAATGCTTTAGAACCAAACACAATTCTATAGAACCAAACACAACTCTATAGAGCCAACACAACACTACAGAACCAAACACAATGATATAGAGCCAAACACAACGCTATAGAAACAAAGTGTTTAATCCTGCTTGAACACAAAGTTCTGTGTTTGAGCCCTAATGTCCTCACTCTACCTGTAGGCCTCCTGGAGCAAGATGACCCCTTACCCATACCTGCTCCTTAATGACATGTCTCTGTACTGTCTAACCCTCTCTGCTCCTCAATGACCTGTCTCTGTACTGTCTAACCCTCTCTGCTCTTCAATGACCTGTCTCTGTACTGTCTAACCCTTACCTGCTCCTTAATGTCCTGTCTCTGTTTTCACTGTAAATTGCATTGACTTGAAGCATCTAATGATTGAAAAATACAAACATGTCTGATAATGAATCAAAAACAACGTATAACAAACTGGTTATTTTCTTTGTATGTCTCAGATACACTCTCTCTCTCTCTCGCTCGCTCGCTCGCTCGCACGCACGCACGCACAAGCACAAGCACACACACACACACACACACACACACACACACACACACACACACACACACACACACACACACACACACACACACACACACACACACACACACACACCAGTGCAGGGTATTTACTTCAATAAGAAGTTATCTTGCTCTCCAAACAAAGCACCATTGTCACTCTTCCTGAATGGGCGACAGCATCTCAACAGTTTGAGATCCCATTTATTCTGTGACTGGGAAGAGAAATGGCCTTATCCACCTTGTCGGAAGGCCTCAACATCACATTGGTTTGTCTTTGTTTGGTTCTTCTTCTTAAACAGTGACTGACATCAGTTTGGTAGACATTGAAACGAGCCCCTGAACAAATGACTATTCACACTAGAATCTCAAGTTACACCAAACCCAGGAACTGGGAATGGGTTTTCTTTCTCTTTCTGGACCAGCTGATAAGAAACTACTTTATTAATCCCAGACGAGCATAAAGCAGAAGGTAGAGGACAGTAGGCATGAATCTGTCTCCATCCTGCTGGGATTAATTTACTCCAAACGCCCCCTCCGTAATAGGGTCTTCTAGGGCAAGCTAACCAAACCACGCGGGGAATAGTATCTACGCAAGACTCAACGCTGTCTGCTTATATTGTTATGAAAAAAAGGAATGCATCAGTTTTATTTTCAATCAATCCGACGAATAATAAAAATACCAAATATTCCGTTTTTTTGCCTCTTTGGTTTTTTAACCAGTTGAGGTGAATCTGTCTGTTGGGCTGCGTAATCTGTCCCACCATGTTGTACTCAATTTTGTAATTTCAGAGGCACGTTCCGTGTCCTGAATGCCTAATTTTTTGTGCTTTGATTGGATAATTTGTTTCATTAGCGTCCTCATCCTGCAGTGATGGATATTACAATTAATTAGCTGGGTTAATAGAGGAGCAACACTCAACTGGCAAACAACACGCCCTAATAATATAAAGCTCATTATAAGACATGTCAACACCAGTACTAGCTTCACATGCTAACACCAGGAGTAGCCTTCCATGATAACAAGAGAGCTATGAAATCCTTTCATGCTAATTATGAGACTAGTCTTCCATGTAAACACCACCAGCACTAGCCTTCAAAGGTTCACCCACTGGTGAAGCCTCCCACGCTTATGCCTTCTCATGCTAATGAAAGCACTAGCCTCTCAGGCTAACACGTGGACTAGCCTCCAAGGCTAACGGGCTGTCCCTAAATAATATGGGGAACTGAATGAAGAGGTGGGAGGAGAGGGATTAAGGCAAAACAATGAATTTGGGCGTTATTCATGGATTTACAATACTCATCAAAACAGCATGAGGGTGTTGTATTGTTCCTGGATTACAAAGTCTGTCTCTACAGTATTACAGTGCCTGCTAGATATCCTCCTTGATCTTTGTTGTTTAGATTATCCAATTGCGCTGCTACTCAATGAAGTTTAATCGGCCGCTTAATTTTCTCGGGAAGAGGATACTTCAGTGTATCTTAACGATTGTTCAACAAATGTTATATGTGGTCACATAAGGTTTATTATATGCGCTACGAAGTCTGAATGTTGTGATTGATCAGATAATCAACAGTGGACATCGTATTTTTGGACCAGCTTAGGCTCAGCTGCCCAAATTACATATGGCCCCTTCTGCATGTCCTCAAAGCGAGAGGGATCAAGCAAGCCAGACAGGCAGACAGATAGGTAGAGAAACAGACAGACAGACTGACGTACAGGTAGATAAACAGACAGCCATACAGACAGACAGGTACCTCTCTTAAGTAACAGGATATTCCCCTCAGAGCTGTGCCCATCGCTGTAGGAGAAGGAAGCTGAGAGACAGAGAGAGAGAGGTTAGGGAGGGAAGAAATGAATCATCAATAAGGTCTCTTATATGGGTTTTCTTTTGTGTGTGTGTGTGTGTGTGTCTGTGTGTGTGTGTGTGTGTGTGTGTGTGTGTGTGTGTGTGTGTGTGTGTGTGTGTGTGTGTGTGTGTGTGTGTGTGTGTGTGTGTGTGTGTGTGTGTGTTTATGTGTGCATTAACAGGGCTGGTGGTTTTGTGTGTGTGTGTGTGTGTGTGTGTGTGTGTGTGTGTGTGTGTGTGTGTGTGTGTGTGTGTGTGTGTGTGTCTGTATGTGTCTCTGTGTGTGCGTGTGTGTGTGTGTGTGTGCGTGTGTGTGTGTTTTTTTTTATTACCGGCGGTCGATGTGTGTGTGTTTGTGTGTGTGTGTGTGTGTGTGTGTGTGTGTGTGTGTGTATTACAGAGGGCGGATGTGTGTGTGTGTTACCGTGTGTGTGTGTGTGTTTGTATGTGTACGTATGTGTATGTGTATGGGTGTTACTGTGTGTTACTGCATGTGTGTAAGTGTGTGTGTTGTGTATGTGTGTTACTGTGTGTTACTGCGTGTGTGTATGTGTGTGTGTTGTGTATGTGTGTTACTGTGTGTGTGTATGTGTGTGTGTTGTGTATGTGTGTTACTGTGTGCTACTGCGTGTGTGTGTGTGTGTGTGTGTGTGTTGTGTATGTGTGTTACTGTGTGTGTGTATGTGTGTGTGTTGTGTATGTGTGTTACTGTGTGCTACTGCGTGTGTGTGTGTGTGTGTGTGTGTGTGTGTGTGTGTGTGTGTGTGTGTGTGTGTGTGTGTGTGTGTGTGTGTGTGTGTGTGGGTGGGTTACCGGGGGCGGGTGCTCCAGGCAGGTGTGGAAGTACTTGGTCTGGTCTGGTTTGACGCGTCGCAGCGGAACCCTCGACTCCCCGATGAACTCGTTGTGAGTCAGCTTGTCCTCGTCACACACTGACAACCTGGGGTCAACGCAGGGGTCCGGGGTCAATTCAGGGGTCAGTGACCAAGGAAAAGGTCAGTGGTCATGGTAGGGGTCACCGCAGGGGTCAGGGCTCAAGGTAGGGGTCAGCGCAGGGGTCAAAATAGGGGTCAGGGGTCAAGGTAGGCGTCACACAGACAAAGGTGGTATTCCTGAATCTCAAGAGGGACAATTAAGTATAATTTCTATCATATAATTCATCTTGAATGTTGACATTGCATTTCTTGCTTTTAGGACTACATGTGTGTGCATATAGATATATTTTACTGCATGTATTTATTTTTTGCATTCTACCTGCTCCATCAATAATTAATAACGCCTCCTCCTTATCTGATGAGTGTAGTGCGGAGGATCCACTTCTGGTAGACACATATTATCCACGCACACATACACACATAAATGCACTCATGCGCACACACACAAACACACACACACACACACACACACACACACACACACACACACACACACACACACACACACACACACACACACACACACACACTGTCTCAGGGTGGAGAGATGTCTGTTTTAGGGTGGAGGTTTCTGTCTGTGGGTGGAGGTGTCTGAGGGTGGAGGTGTCTGTGGGTGGAGGTGTCTGAGGGTGGAGGTGTCTGTCTGTGGGTGGAGGTGTCTGAGGGTGGAGGTGTCTGTCTGTGGGTGGAGGTGTCTGTGGGTGGAGGTGTCTGTCTGTGGGTGGAGGTGTCTGTGGGTGGAGGTGTCTGTCTGAGGGTGGAGGTGTCTGTGGGTGGAGGTGTCTGTCTGAGGGTGGAGGTGTCTGAAGGTGGAGGTGTCTGTCTGTGGGTGGAGGTGTCTGAGGGTGGAGGTGTCTGTCTGTGGGTGGAGGTGTCTGTGGGTGGAGGTGTCTGTCTGAGGGTGGAGGTGTCTGTGGGTGGAGGTGTCTGTCTGAGGGTGGAGGTGTCTGAAGGTGGAGGTGTCTGTGGGTGGAGGTGTCTGTCTGAGGGTGGAGGTGTCTGAAGGTGGAGGTGTCTGAAGGTGGAGGTGTCTGTGGGTGGAGTTGTCTGTCTGTGGGTGGAGGTGTCTGTCTGAGGGTGGAGGTGTCTGTGGGTGGAGGTGTCTGAGGGTGGAGGTGTCTGAGGGTGGAGGTGTCTGAGGGTGGAGGTGTCTGAGGGTGGAGGTTTCTGTCTGAGGGTGGAGGTTCATTATATTCTATGGTGTAGAGATAACATCAACTTCAGAGAGCTATTATCCAAGAAGAGAACAGAGAGAACAGTTCAAAAGTAAATGACATTATGCTAGCGATCCGCTAGGGGCGTGGCCGCGGTGTACTTTAAGCGATATTGATCAGGTCTGGGTCTGCAGAATGTTTTGTGTTCCGGGCTGAAGACTGGAATCATATGACTAGGTAGAAAGACACAGACTTGCAAAGAGATTGACATGGAACAAACAACAATCACAAACAACAAACACGCTCTTTGGGAGACAATCTGTATTTGGGCAGTTCTTCCACGCATGGGGGAAGTGTTTGTGTGCGTGTGTATGGTGTGCGTTTGTGTGTTAGATGGCAAGGGCTGAACGATCTTTTAGTCCACCACGCTACCATAAGTCTCCAGGTTGACATTTTAATTAGCTTGCGGGGACAGGCTAGCAGGCTAGCTTAATGTCAACGGCAGAGTTCCAAAGATTTATTAGCAGCGAAGGTTAGCGGCGCTGAATTGCTAAGCTGCTGCGTGACCACAATTAAAATCTATCACTATCATGGCATCCCTGCTGACATCTGACAGCATCGTGTCCACATGACAAATCAACATATGTGTTTTCATAACATTTTTAATTGATTATCTCTCGTGCACTCTCGTGCACTCGCGCGCACGCCGCACACACACACACACACACACACACACACACACACACACACACACACACACACACACACACACACACACACACACACACACACACACACACACACACACACACACACACACACACCTGAGGGTCTTCCTGTGCATGTCTTCCTCAGTGATGCCGATGTATGTCAGAGTCTCGTTCCACACCGGGTGCAGAGAGTTCCTGATTGTCCTGGTTTTCAACTTGTTGGCCTGTGAGGAAGAGAGAGGTAGAGGAAAAGAAAGAGAGAGAAAGAAAGAAAGAGAGAGCTTAGTATTATTATTATTATTATTATTTTGTTTCATTTTTCAACTGCTTTATCAGTGTAGCCATGCCAATAAAGCTCTTTTTGGATTTAATTGAATCCACCTGTAGAGATGGAGGTTGGGAAGGGGGAGGAGGAGGGAGGGAGGGAATGGGAGAGGAGGGAGGAGAGAGAGGATAGATGTCCTCGCTGTCTCTCTCTCTCTCTCTCTCTGTCTCTCTCTCATCATTACCTTGCACGCTCCGGGCAGCAGATGCAGTTTGACGTAGGGGTCGGCCAAGCCATTGAAGTCCATGGGTTTAAGACCCTGGAGACAAAGAGAACAGAGAATAAAGGTTCACATCCCTTATATACAGCAGGTAGTGATCATCGGGTCAAATTCTGTATATGCCGGAGTTAGTTATCATAGGGTCACATTTAGCCAAATTTAAGGCTTGAGTAGAAATGTATCCATTTATTAAGACTATCACTCTTTAAGAACAATCATTAAGAATATGAAAATCTCTTTTACTGGAACCAGAAGAACCAATATGCAGAGACATGACAGAAATACGAAGGAATAAACAAGCAACGGAGAGGGACAGAAACTGAGTGTTAATTAACCAGAACACAGGTGAACATAATCAGTAATCAACACAGTTGACATATATTTCCCTAATGAGGATACAGAAAACAAGACGTGCGCAGGGTTGGAAAGGATACTTTACTTCATATTTATAGACTATTTACTAATATATTCTCTGCATGAACTTTTCAGAAAAGAGGGTATTACCTTTTGTTGGATACTTAAATATTTAATGTTAAATATTTATATTATATATATTTATTTATGAAGATTTTAACTTTATATGAAGCTTGTGCCCTATTCTAGTTGTGCAGATCACATTCCCTGTGGCTGATGCACACAGACAAACAGAAACAAACACAGGCAGCACACACGCACACACACACAAAGGCACACACACACACACACACACACACAGGCATACACAGGCGCATACACACACCCACGCATGCTTGCGCTCCGATGTAATGTCCTCGAGCTGGTGCAACAAGATGTTTGTCCGAAAGGTTATTGGCGGGAAACCCTGCGACATCCAGCTCGTGATCGCGCTTTATGTACTGTCAACAGCCGTGGCATCGCGACCTGCTCCCAGACGCTTGGAACCCTGGGCAACAGGAGGGCTCTAATTGGATGTTTTTAAATATTTAGCTGGAAAGGAGCGGAATGTGAGGAGATTATGTTGAAATGTAATCCCGTTTGTGACTAAAGCGTGGATGCACGTCGCACACATGCACACATGCACACACACACGCGCTCACCCCTACCTTAGCTCTGAGGATGGTGCAGTGCAGTTGGCTGGTGGTCTGCTGGTAGAACAACTCAAACTCCAGCGTTCCTAGAGCAGCTACACACACACACACACACGTACAGGCACACACATACACACACACACACACACACACACACACACACACACACACACACACACACAGGTACACATACACGCAGACACACACAAATGTACACACACATACATTATACACAATGTTTCTAGAGCAGCTAGACACACACACACACACACACACACACACACACACACACACACACACACACACACACACACACACACACACACACACACACACACAGTACCCTTATACAAACCATTATACAGACTGAAACAACATATACACACACTCTCTCACACAAACACACAACAAACCCACACATAAGATATCTGAGCAGAAATGAATGCAACAGATGCATGAAGCCCAGCAAGGTCAATTTAATAGTAATAGTACTTGTACTAGCTCTAAAATAGTACGACAGTAAACATTTATAATACTCAAATCTCCCTCAAGTAATAGATTTGCAGTATCTTCCCTTGAGTCCTCCCAGCCACTTGTCTTCAGGCATCCAGTCAATGAGATTTGTTGTAAATACTTCTTCTGTCGGAAGGGAGTGATCCAGAATGTGTTTGAATCATTTGTTGTTCTCATGGGGAATTATGTCCACACGACCGGTCTGGAAAGTTCTATTAATTAAATTATTTTCCCCAGAATATAATCTGATCTGATCTCCGTCTGCTCCTTCAGTGAATTACTAATTGTTTACTATTGACAACATAGGGACTTTTATGAATCAATGGCCAAGACGATCTTGGCTAACGAGGATGGAATATTCTAGTAGCAGTAAAGCGATGTTGGGCTTGTGACGTGGGAGTGGGAGTCAGTACACCTCAGCTCCAAACTAAATACCTGCCTCAAGGACATCTTAGAAGAGAGGGAGTCTTGTAAAAACAAAGATAAGCAGAAGGATTGTGTGTGTAGTCTTAATGTAGCGTTGTTTTGGTATAATGGGGTGTGGTTTTTTGTGTCATGTAGTGTCCTTTTATTGTAGTGTTGTTTTGGTGTAGGTCTAATATAGATTAGTGTAGTGTTGTGCAGTCATAGTTTTTTTGTGGGTTCATGTAGTGTAGCTTGTTGTGGAGCTGTGTTTCAGTTCTCCCTCTCAGGTTAAGCAGAGTATGTCTTGTAACCTCACAAGCAGCATCACAAGGGGTAACCCACAGGGATCCATGCTCGGTCCCCTAAAGTCTACCCGCTACATATCGCTCTAGCAGACATAACCTCGATATGACACGCAGCCAATTCCACTGCAGGTGGAGCCCTGAACGTCATTAGACTGAGGGCTCCAGGGGTTAAACGTTTCGGGGCTCCTGTGTCACAATGTAACTGTGATTGATAGCTGAAACCTGACTTGATGTTTGACCCAGCTAAAAATACAGCACCAATCAATAATCTGGTTCTGCACTATTCCGACTTTCCTGACAACACCACATATAGGTGGCCGGATACAAATCCTGCCTGTCCCTGCCTGTGTCTCCTTGAGGCTTGTGGCTGGATTGTGCAACTCTACGATGTGCGAGGAGCAGAGCTGCCAGAATCCGGTCTTATGACACCTGCTTTTTCCTGCAAGGGGGGTTATAAACTATGGCCCACACCTGACCTGGGGGACTGTTTGAAGACACCACACGCTGCTGTAACACACACACACACACACACACACACACACACACACACACACACACACACACACACACACACACACACACACACACACACACACACACACACACACGCTGCTGCAATAAACACACACACACACACACACACACACACACACACACACACACACACACACACACACACACACACAGCTAGACCCACAGGGCACCACAAAGAGACACAAACCATACACAAACACACACACCAACACACAAACACACACACAGAGACACACACCTACACAAACGTGGACACCACACAGAGAGAGATCATGCCAGCTCACTGCAGTCGTCGCTGTCCGAGCTGTGGATCTCCATGGACGTGTCCATGCTGCTGGTCTGGGAGAGGGACCCGCTCCCTCGCCCCATAGCTCCACCCCCGCGCCCCATAGCCCCGCCCCCGTGAGGCAGCAGCGGTGACAGGAGGTGACCCGCCGCCGGGCCAGAGACCACGCCCCCGAGGCCGGCGCCACCGAGGATTACCGTGGAGGCCGGGTTGGGGGAGAGTGGGGTGGGGGAGGTGGGGGAGACGCGGGGGAAGTATGCGGAGATCTGGCGGATGGGTCTGATTGGCCCGGGGCAGACGTCGATGGCCATGTGTTCCTGGATGGAGATGCAGAGCTTCTTCCCCCCGCGCACCGTCATAGGCCCTGCACCAGAGACATCCACATTCTACATTCTACCAGAGACATTCTAGATGTACGTTCTACCAGAGACATCCACATTCTACATTCTACCAGAGACATTCTAGATGTACGTTCTACCAGAGACATCCACATTCTACATTCTACCAGAGACACTCAAAATCAGCATTCTACCAGAGACGTTCACAATCTACACACACTTAAGGATTTCTGTTTGCATCCAGCCTCATTACAGAAAAAAAACCTAACTTCTCATCCTATTTTAAGAAAAGCACTCAAAGACAAGAAAAATCTTAACTTCTTATTACAGAAGCAGTCTCTAACCTGTTGGCCATTTCCTATCTTAACTTTGACCACCTAATTTATCTTAATTTAGGTAATCCTAACTGTTGGTACAGAGAACAAAAAGAGGAGTTATGAATTAGTAAAGTAATTCTTCCACAAAATTCAAAATTGAATCTCTTTGCAGGCGATAAAATTAAATTAAAATATGGTCAGGAAAATCTACCACATTATTATGCGGTCTCGGTAGCCTTTCAGCCATCACATTTCTGTTGTGATGCTCCTCTTCTTCATTGTCATGCAGACCTACTAGCAGTGCTGCAGCCATCTTTTTCAGTTATTTACAGTTGTTTTGAATATAGGACAGGGTGCAGGGCCACCTAGGGATCATAACTTAAGGAATTCCTAACATAGGATAGTTCTGCAATTGCTAAATTCCCATCTTAAGATAAGATAGGATTTCTTACGAAGTTAAGTTAGGAAACCTTCTGTAATACCAAAACCCCTGAATGCCTTCCTATCTCAAGATAGGATAGGATTTCAGAGTTAGGTAGTTTCTGTAATGAGGCCCCAGATGAATAACTCATCTTCTTCCCACAAAAGGCACAACATGCACACAACCGTCTCGCTCTGTTGTTTACAGGTAGGGGTGGTTTACGAGAGTTCCCCGCTTGATATGCAGAGTAAATGCACAGAAGGGACAGTACGGCACTGTTGCAGAAACATTTGAATATGACTCCCTCTTGCTTTCGATCGGTTAACTAACGGTGCCGTCAGAGCTAAGCACGTGCCTGGACAACTCTTGCGAGAGTCGATCTACATGGAAACACAGGTCCTCGTCGATCTAGGTGGAATGTCCTGTAGACAGGGTTTTGGACAACAGTTGTCTAACTCTCGTACAAGTACAACCACCTGTTGGGACGGAGAAAACATCACTCTTTGCCTGGATGGAGACACACTAATTACAACAACAATCAGAAGATAAAGAATAAGGGTGCTGAAACATTTTCATCACGGGAGTGATGTCAGGTTTTGTGAGGTCAGGTGATGATATAGATCTTATATAAAATCGATATCCTTTATATAGCCATAATAACCCACACAGACACTGTTTAGGCAAGGAGGGCAGGTACAAATGCGGAAACAACCCTATAATAGACAAACGTTGAGGAAATGTTTAACGAGATCATGTATGTGGGAAGTGTTACAAGACACATACAAGATAGCATACACGCAAGTACATTGAGAAGATACACAAGGTTTTCTTCACAAAGAGGGGGGCGATGCAGAGGCAGGTGCGCTTTGTCCATAAGTTCTCAGGTGAACAGAGAAGGTGTGTCCAGCTAGGGTTGAACTAGAGAAGGAGAGACCACTGTGGTGGGTCCATATCCACATACCTTCTTTGGTTCAAACTAGGTTACTTTACAAAGCAGTGCAGTTTGACACCAAACAACGTGTCTAACTCCACCGTCATCAGCCCAGGCACACTCTCAGTACATCTCCTCCTCACATCAAGTGTCAGACCACCCAAACCCACTACCTGCTGTCAACAGTATAATGACTCACATATTCCTATAATTGGTGTTGGTTGGTGGCCTCAACATCGTTTCAGGCAGGGATAGATTTTCTTTTTGCTTGCCAATCACATCGCCCCCATAAACTTGTCCTGCAGGCCACAGGATGAGGATTGTCCATATGGAAAGCCGAGGGGGACATCATTCGTCTCCTTCTGGCGTCCGTAAATGCTAGTGATGCGGTAGCGATGTTCAGATGAGTGTTTGGTTTATGACCGGCGTTGATTATGCCAAGAAACACTCGATTACTGCCCAATCTTTTAAAAGTTCCTGTTTTACTTGAGTTTATATTTTATTGCGAACGCTTCGGTTATGCTGCCTATTAACCGAACATTACTGCTTGGTTACCAACTGGTCACAGTCTTATGTTGATACTTACTAACCTGAACCTGAATGGCACAATAACAAGAGTAAAGCAACCTGAGACCCTATCTGATACTAATCATATATGAGGAAAAAAGATCCAGTGATATATGGGTACGGTCATATGGCTACGGTCATAATATATGGGCACTTATTGTGCTATAAGTACATACCATGGTAGAGGATTGACTGGTTTGGTCAGTTTTTAACAGTTGCCTGGACGCTACGATTTCACCAAACATCAGAAGACCCAAACTCTTGCCTGGGGGATACTATATTAACATCGATACATCAACTTCAAACCGCTACGTTTCTTCAACTACCGGATGGGCTGCAATGAACGACTCAAACATCAATTATTCAAGGTATTGACATTGTGAGGCCAGATTGGTATAATTGGAGAGGGGCATTCTGGGAGGAGATGTTTTTTCTTTGATTACCGCGGGGATACGGTGTAGAGCTGGGAGTTACCAGTCTGTTTAACCTGAACTTCAGTTATTTAGCCATTTGAGCTCAGACTGTAGACAGAATTGGGGAGAAAACAACTCTGAACTGTGGCAAATGATAACACCCTGCATCCATCTGATATCGTTATTATAGATATTACAGCTGAAATAGATACGTATTGAAGGAGACCACCTGACAGCATTACATTTTGTATCGATTTTACTCATTCGGAGTAAAAAAAAAAAAAGATGGAAACAGAGAGGGATAAGAGAGAGGGAGAGATGCAAGAGATAGATATAGAGACAGAGGAAGATCAAGAGAGATAGAGAGCTATATATAAATGGAGAGAGACAATGTGCGTGTAGGGGTGTGTACACTGACTTCCAGGGGTGTGTAGGGCTATGTAGGGCTATGTGTGGTATATTGGCGTGAGGGTGTGTATGGGGGGGAGCATCCGATGTGTCCATGTATGAGGGGTGTGTGTGTGTGTGTGTGTGTGTGTGTGTGTGTGTGTGTGTGTGTGTGTGTGTGCGTGCGTGCGTGCGTGCGTGCGTGCGTGCGTGCGTGTGTGTGTGTAGCGTAGGGGTCTAGCCAGTACAACCTGCCCTGACGGCTCATCCAGCGGGTGCTAGCGAAAGCTTCTGAACCAGAACTGCACATCTCCTTGCGGGGCAGCGGTGTGTGTGTGTGTGTGTGTGTTTGTGTGTGTGTTCAGAGTGCAGAACGCAAGGCACTGGAACATGCCCCGGAGTAGTCCTACGTGCTACGAGGGTGTGGGCGCTCATGCTCATAGGCTAACAGGACAGCCCGTGGAGTTGATCACAGCTCTTGTTCACTCATGGTTGCAGTCAGCTAGGCTAACAACGCCTCCCCTGCTGTGATTAAACAATCACACTTATATCACTATTTAAAACCACTGACTTCCAGCCCTCTGCAATCGAGACTGAGCACTCGGGAGCATTTCGTTATCGTACCGTCTTTATGCATCTGTTCGACTGCTGACCTTTGCGTTGCCGGTAGATCTGTACACCAATCCAAGGGTCCCGTACTGGAACCTAATGCTCAAACACTAACAGGTGTGCATGGAGGTTATTAGTTGAGCACAGGGGGGGAGGAATAGGGTAGAATCGGAGGCTGATACGGCTTGAGACTTCACAGACAGCTTGTTATGTAGTCAAGTCAATATTTTAAAAGCCATGGAAAGTACAAAAAAAGTAAAACATACCCAGCGTGGGCTTTGAATTAGAATTGTTCCGGAAATTATTTTTCTAGGGTTTTCTAATAATTATTCCTACGGTACTTTTCCGTCTTTTAATTATATTATTATATCAACAATTAACAACTTGATGTTTCATATCACAGACAGCAGGTTTCTAACAGCAGAAGACAGTAGCTAGACATGAATTCAATTAACTTCAACTTTATTGTCACAGAATAATGTCATCAAATATAAGCAACACAAATTGGATTGGATGATGAGTTGTGCAAATTACAATAAAAAATACATTCTGGCGGGGGTATGAGATATGGGTCTCGGGGGGCTTAGATTTACACTTGAGACCCCCTTAAAGTCTTAATGGCCCACTATGCAACTTTTTTAGCCAAAATTACATTAAGTATGCAGGTTGAGAGTTATGCTGATGGTTCTGCATCCATTTCTGGGTTGATTGGTGGGTGTGTCATTTACCCATGTCGCCTCTCCAGTGAAAAAGCGCATATGCAACTTGCTCTGTTCGGACCGACACAATCCGGATGTGACGCAGCGGAAGTATCCTCGGAAATGTAGTCAGATTGTAGTTTCGAAAATGCTTTACGGCACAGACACACACCCAAACATGGCACCGGCTAGATATAAACAGCCAGTTGCGAGGCAATTGTTGCATTCATCATGGATCAATCGACTGATAAGGGACCCAAGAGGCGACCGTCGGTGGAACAAAAGAAGAATGGACCAGAAAAGAGATCAGACACGAGTGAAAGGGGAACTATGCAACTTTTTTGGCTTGATTTACCTTAATATAACAGGCTAAGAGTCATTGCGATGGTTCTATTATACATTTTTGTTCGATTGTTCGTTGTTTCGACTCACCCTTGCGCATCTTGGCGGAGAAAAGGAATATGTTTCTGCCGGCGACCCGCCGCCCACTCTCGCGGGAGTCTCGGGTCTCGCGAAGTAACGAATTGCTTTACGGCACAGACCCCCAAACACGGAACCGGCTCGATATAAACACAAGTCACTAAGGGATTGTTATATTCATCATAGATCAGCCGACTAAAAAGAGACAGAGAAACCCAATGTCGGAGGAACAGAAGAAGAGAAAAGGGAGACTGACCGGCAGAGAGGCCAGACACGAGTAAACGTTGGGCAAACGTTTTCAGGAATAGCGTGAACTGAAAGAAAAAGAAGACTGCAAATCAGACTCCGACTCGGCCGTGTTGCTTTTGAAATTGAAAGTACCCTTGGGTGGCCTTTGTCTTCGTGGTATTCTTGATGTTGATAGTCTCTGTACAAATGTGTTTGCTCAACCATTTTGTTGTGAGCCCTGTAAAAATTGTTTTATCGACCGCTTTGTTGTGAGCCCTGTATGTTTCTAGCTTGCTTGGTTGCAACCATATAAACACCTTTGTTTCCATGGGTGTTTTGCTGTTCGTCTGTCTCGTCCCCCAGATACAAACTGAATCCCCGAATCCAGGTTCTTGTTTATTTAGATTATTATGTTGGCCAAACCTCTTACACTGATTGTTCTGTTCAACCTAAGATAAAACAATTATAATCTAGGATATAAATTCTCCCCGTCAACTATAAAAAAGGATGGATTTATGTTTATTGCAATACAAATACACCCTTTTAAAAATGTATAACCTTGCCTACACTTTATGAACATCTACTTCGGACATGGCTCCACGCATTCGCCGGCTTCTTTGAAAACAAATGCACATGGCCCGCGTAGAAGTGCATGGGGAAGGGTCGTCAACCAGTTGTTACGACAGTGTTGTGAAATATCTACTACGAAGCTGTAGGGGGCGCTGTGTAGAGAAATGTGCGTGCCAAAACCAAGAAAACAGCGAAGAAATTCCCGAAGTTGCATAGTGGGCCTTTAACTGCAAAAATGTTGGGGGTACCTGAGAAGTCTTAAAACAATTATTGTCAATTGTAATTTTCACAAAAAGCTTACTTTGTCTGCTTTAAATTGGAAAATATGCATTCACAAATAAGTAAAATATATATTGTTATGGGGTATCCGCTTATAATGTCATTGGATACAGGTTTGTTTCTGGTAAGGCCTCCTTCCATGGGGGCCGCTGTTGCGAAACGGTCCACCCTCCAAAGGTTGTGTCGTTTATAAAACACCCATTTTCTGTAAATCACTTATTTAATATCAGCGGCAACAATTTCCGTGCTAGCACCCTGCGGTTGGCCATCAGTCCACTCACCCACACCACCAAGAGGCAAGCTCAGTAGCGGCCCCTGGTGTTGAGGCTGTGCGACTTCAGCATCACAGCGAACAACTAGTTAGGAGGGACAACCCCCCCCCCCCACCCCGATTGTATCTGGGTATTTCAAATAATGATTATGCCTGTCGTGCAAACAGAGAGCGGTAATAGAGCTGCAAATGATTAGTAAACTTCTTTGATAGCTTGGCGCTGGCTACTGGTTAGATGCTGGGCTGTCTTGACGACCCACTGCTGGGCTTTCTGTTCTGCTGATGCGGCCGTTACCGTACCACACTGAGATACTGCCGGAAGGGTTGCTCTTATTGGAGGTAGTAGCAGCAGCAGCGGTACAAGGTTGTGAGAAGTTTGGGGAAGAGACTCCTAAGCCTCCTCAGGATATCCAGCAGTTGCTCAGCGAGCTTCTTCTTGAGGAAGCGGGTATTTGATGTCCAGGAGAGGTCCAAGACAGCTTTAAGCTAGGGACACGCCGCGCTTTGACCCCGTCGATGCAGGGGAATAGATGCAGCTTTTGGACTTCCTGACGTCCGCCATCACTTCCTTTTGTTCTGCACATTGAGGACCAGGTGGTTGGTGGCGCACAGGAGACGTGGCGTGCGGAACCTCGTCCCTGTGGGCCTGCTCCTCGCTGTCTGTGATTTGGCCGACAGCTGTGGTGTCGTCTGCAAACCTGATAATTGGGTTTGAGTGGTGAGTTGGCAGGCCGCCGCCGCCGGGGGGGGGGGGGGCTCAGAACACAGCCTTCAGGGGCACCTGTGCTGGTGGTCAGGCTGAGGAGGTGGGGTTAGTTCACCCAACAGACTGAGGTCTGATGGCCAGGATGCCATGGTGCAGTTACAGGGGGAGGGGCCAAAGGCCAAGGGGGAGGGGTTTATCAGTGGTTCAATGCCTCAGGTGGGTCAGGGCAAATGGCAATCCTCTGGAGATAAATAGATAAACACTTTGGATAACATGTTTCCTGCGTTTATTATTTCTCAGCTTGACTTCTTGTTGTGAGCCTGTTTTCAACTAAGTCGTTTAGCGGCAGGAGATCATGAGTTGATAGAGATACAGAGAGAGACTGGGGATATATATCGAGTGGAAGATGGAGATATGAGTGTGAGAAAGAGAGAGAGCAGAGAGAGAGAAAGAGAAAGGGAGAGAGGTTGATAGAGAGGAGGAGGATGAGAGAGAGGAAAACGGGAAAGAGAGAGAAAGGAAGGGAGAGAGAAAGAGAGAGAGGGTTTGTGGATATTACCTGTATCCTGGTTACTACTTAGACATGCATTTATTTCGATTTGGCAATTTGAGAAATGTGTTATCATCTCAATCAACCTCACCAGTTGAAATGGCATTTGAGAAAGAGAGCGAGAGAGAGAGAATAGAGGGAGAGAGAGAGGGGGAAGAGAGAGAAGAGAGAGAAGATATAGAGATATAGCGGGAGGGAGAGAGAGCAGGAGAGAGAGAGACAGAGGGAGGGAGAGAGAGAAGAGGGAGACAGAGGGAGGGAGAGAGAGCAGGAGAGAGAGACAGAGGGAGGGAGAGAGAGAAGAGAGAGATAGAAGGAGAGAGAGAGTAAGAGAGAGCGAAAGAGATTGAGAGAGAGGGAGGGAGAGAATGGGAGGGAAAGAGAGAGAGGGAGGGAGAGAGGTGTCATGAGGAGATCGCAGCGTGAGTTTCGGACCAGTCATAGCAGGAGTGTGAACTGAAAGAGCAGCCGGTGAGTTTAACGACCACATAACAAGTGAATAATGTGTTGCGCTCCGGTGCCCCCTGACTACATCTAGGAGACCCGGCCATGCAGACTTGCAGTCCAAACAAACAACTCAGCTAACTGCTCATGCTAATGAGCTTCCTGGCTGCCTGCTACACTCGTTAGCTCCAGGGACCAGGGGGTCGTTTATGTTGCTTTGTTGTGCTTTACAACTGAAGCCCGAATTAAAATATGATTCTGTGGCAGATATATTCTGACCACCCACTATTGTGTGGTTCGCTGCACATTTGAGATGATTGCACTCTGAGAGGTTTGGGAGTCTTATGGGGCCATGCACTGAGTCCTCACTAAGCCGCGATGCATTTTCACACCAGGGAAACAAAAGAACAGTGAACAGAACGGTGTCTTCTGTGCCTATATGTTACTCCATACGTTTGTGTCTTTGTTACTGCATGGCAACATGTGCTAAAAGTCCTGCCGTCTAACCTCATGTGAGCTTAGCTTTTTTTGATTTTTATCACGCCTCTATTTAGAGAGAGGGTTGGATCCGTCTGTGTTCGTTCTCGCAAACGAGGGACGAACATCTGAAGGAAGCACATGAACTCGGGTCTCACAGGCTTTAGTTTAATGATGCAAAGTCTGGAGACATCTTCTCATCCTGAATGCTTTGATCCGTGGATGTATTTTTACCCTTGCCACGTCCATGTCTGATCCATTTTATTATGTCATCTAATCTTAACTCAAGTGATTCTTTCATCTTATCGGAGCACATCTGGTTAGTACATGTTGAATAATTCAAATCCACTAATATCTGTTCTGCCGAGGTTCAGGAAGAAGTCAGGGTCGCAAGGACTCTGAGCTCCCTGAATAGTTTTCATCCTTCTGGATATTCTATAATCAGACCACGTCCGAGGTCTGTAAACCAAAGCCCCTGCAGTGGTTTCATAGTGTCTGGGGGTGACAGAGGATCACAGTGCTGGAACAGCCAGAGGCTCCTTCGCTCCGTATGCCCTAGCGCCTCTGAGCAAGGCATACCACCCTTGACTTTTCTTGAGCTGTGAGTCTCTGTACAGGTCTCCCCCCCCCCCCCACACCCCCATCCCAAGTTTTGAGATTGGATCAGCTCCATTGGCTTGAAATGTGCTGGTTTCATGCAGTCAAACATCTGGCAGGAGAACTGAAGGATAATGGTAAGAACTGACTCAAAGCCCAAAGGTTCTGGGTCCCACTGTCCTCAACCTAGCTTCTCCTTGATGAACTGTCTCTGTACTCTCCAACCCCTACCTGCTCCTGAATGACCTGTCTCTGTACTCTCCAACCCCTACTTGCTCCTTACTGACCTGTCTCTGTACTGTCTAACTCCTACTTGCTCCTTACTGACCTGTCTCTGTACTCTCCAACCCCTACCTGCTCCTTAATGACCTGTCTCTGTACTGTCTTACCCCTACCTGCAGCTAAACGACCAGACTCTGTATTCAAGTCGGTAAGAGCGGGAAAAACCGGGCTCACTAACGAGGCAAACTAAAGGAACGAGAATAAGTTGACATCATGCTGAGTCAGTGATTCATGCAAGACCGCCAAGTTCCCCCCAGCCTGTGTCTTTTCATTCGCCATCAAGGCTCAAGTAATCCTTCAGCGACCATGACGTTGACTCAGGAAAGAGAAGAAGAGGTATTACATCTGTAGTATGAGGCATTAAGGTGTGGGCGAGAGTGTTTAAATGTGGTCGATGGTGTTTGGATGTGGTCGATAGTGTTTAAATGTGGTCGATAGGGTTTACATGTTTAAATGTGGTCGATAGTGTTTAATTGTGGTCGATAGTGTTTAATTGTGGTCGATAGGGTTTACATGATTAAATGTGGTCGATAGTGTTTATATATGGTCGATAGGGTTTACATGTGGTCGATAGGGTTTACATGTGGTCCATAGTGTTTAAATGTGGTCCATAGTGTTTAAATGTGGGCGATAGTGTTTAAATGTGGGCGATAGTGTTTAAATGTGGTCGATAGGGTTTACGTGTGGTCCATAGTGTTTAAATGTGGGTGATAGTGTTTAAATGTGGGCGATAGTGTTTACATGTGGTCGATAGGGTTTACATGTGGTCCATAGTGTTTAAATATGGTCGATAGTGTTTAAATGTGGTCGATAGTGTTTACATGTGGTCGATATTGTTTAAATGTGATCGACAGTGTTTAAATATGGTCGATAGTGTTTAAATATGTTATTTTCCCTCACTCTCCACCTCATCCCTGACTCTCCACCTCAAGCTGGTGTGTAGTGAGCGTTCTGGCACCGATTGGCTGCCGTGCATCACCCAAGTGGGTGCTACATATTGGTGGTGGTTAGTGAGGTCCCCCCCTTCACTTTAGGCGTCTTTGAGTGTTATTAATTATTATTATTCTTCATGTTTAACCTCCGTTTTCCTTTTATTCCTAGTCTGTTTTACATAGTTTTGAATGATGACTATATGCTCTGTAAGGTGACCTTGGGTGTCTTGAAAGGCGCCTCTAAATTATTATTATTATATTATTAACAGGAATGTCCTTTTAGGTTCTCCTGGTCTTAAACAGTGTGTTCAGGTGTATATGACGACTGCAGCTTTTCAGGAATACAGTGTGTCATAGAGACAAGAGCTCTGTCCCTTGGACTAATGGGTGAGTGGGTGAGAGGGTGAGGGTGGAGAGCATGAGCGTGATGGGGAAGTGAGTCTGTAAAAGATGAGAGCACATGGGGAGAGATGTGAGGGGAGTGAGAGGGAAGATGGGGATGATTCGTTGATGGCTAGGGTAGAAGTTTGTGGTGTGAGAGCATGATGATGGCCGGTTCAAGCTGCCTCACCTGGCCCGGGTGAGGATGAAAACCTGTTGTGCATTGAGAAATCAATGTGCTCAGGTTAAACCAGCCATCACCACACACACTGGATAACAGGGAAGCATGCAACCCCTGCTCTGTTTATCCTTGTACTCAGAAATCTGCAATAAACCGGTTTAAACGTCATCCCCCTAAGGGTCATGAGGGGTAAGTTGTGGTGCAAGCTGCAAGGATGACTGTGAAAAGGTGGGGGTGAGATGGTTGCGTTAAGAGAGCTGCGTTGACAGGGTCGGATGAGAGGGTTGGGGTGAGAGGGTAGGGTTGAGACAGGATTGGGGTGAGATTGTTTGGGTAAAGGTTTTGGTGTGAGAGGGTTGGGATAAGATTGTGAGAGGTTTGGGGTGAGAAAGTGATGGCGTGAGCGATCACTTGAACTTACTCAATCAGTGTTCTTGTCTGTACATCAGTTACAGCCATGTATCAGCCAAGTATCACAGAATGCTTTTCGCAGAAACCAGCGGCAATGGCGAAGGAGAAAACGTACAACTGGTAGTTGTAAATCTGATCCAATTTTATGTTTTTTGGTGGCATTAGTCTGTCTGATGTCGAATGTTGCCATTCATTCACCAATGTCCACAGCCATGGGCGTCAGATTGGTTTGAAATGTGCTGGGGACAGAGACGCATTCGGAAGTGCATTTTCAGAAGTGCTGGGTACAATGAGGATGCACTTTTTTTTCTCCCTTTAGTGTCGGCATTGAAAGGATCTGAAAGACGGCATACCCATGTAGCTAATTACTAAGGAATAAAATGTATGCAAAATCTGTCTGGCACGTTTTATGAAGAAAACACTTCCAAAAAGCATCGGACATATGACCCACTATGTTCTGCTCCATGTATCCAATGTTGACAACGTGACATGACATGGCTAAGCTACCAACATAAACAAGAGGAGCTAGGAAAGGAAATTAACTGCGTGAAGTTCAGAAGGGCCAAACGTGTGGCTACACAGCCCTAAAAAGGTCGTCAAGATTGAAAAAGAAAAATATATTTGTTGCACAGCAGAACGCTGTATCACAACATGAGCTGGCTGTTCTCAATTCCCAACACGCACCACCCAATCTAGCCTACATCGGGTATTCTGAGCAAAACTCATGCACTCCCACCCCGATTAATTCCAGAATTCAAGCAAAGCAAGAATGACCTAAAGTCACTTTGGGTCAAAAAGAGACTGACTCCACCGACAATCAATTGCAAGTTAAAACAGCCGACCACTTCAGTGCAAAGAAACCAAAAAACTTCGCCACAGCACCAGCAAATCTTAAGCAATAAATATCCCGTCTTACCTTTATTTATGTGGCAGTGGTCTGCAGATGCATCCCGTGGTGTAGCCTGACACATCCATTTAGTTCAACAGGTTATCGTTCTGATACTGTCCATGGTACTAGCAACCTCCTCTGGTGCTTTTTACCTATGTATTCAGGCTCAAATGACTTGATTGTCTGATGCCTCATCATCCCAGCCAAAGAGTATTGGTATTATCAGTAATGGCTACTTGCCAAATAGAAAAAATAACTTCATAAATAACTTCATAAATTTTTCCAATGCATTTGTTATCATTCGTAGCGTTGATCAGCAGAGAAATAGTTCGCCAAAGTCGTTGAGCATTCCACTGCATTGAGAAGAGGCGTATAATAAAAAAAATAGTTGACAGCTGAACGTTAGGAAGGCCCATGCAAGTGAATGGAGCAGTCTACAGCATTGAGAAGAGCCGTGTAATAAGTAAGGGATAATGTATAGAACGCCGGCCATTATCGGGGAAATGAGCCCCGACAGGGCGAACAGGACACCGACGCGCAGCGAAGGTGTTGTGCTTCGCCCTGAAGGGGCTTATTTTCGATAATGACCGGCTATGTTCTATACATTATCCCGCTTATTACACGGCTACTTGCCAAAACGAATACATTTTTACAATTTATTTGTTTCCAGCATTCGTCGTAGTGTTGATCAGCAGAGAAATAGTCTGCCAAAGGCGCTGACGTCGCTTACCTAACCGTACCGCACCCTGCAGTGGAAACGCGGCATTAGCAACCGAAGACTCTGGGGTTGAAAAGTTACCGGACTACTTGAGGAGTGATACCAAAGACGTCATTAGAGGCAAAAAGTCCTTTGTTTTACTTGACAGCAGTCAAGCGCCGGAAGTTGTGAAGAGCCCATGCAAGTAAACGGAGCGTTTCACGACATTGAGAAGCAGGAGGTGTAATAATCCATAATAATTCAACTCGATTATTATTTATTTTTTTACAAGTGGTGTGTAAAAATTAATCTTGACGAAATCTGGTGGGGACGCGTCCCCGGCGTAATCGACGCCTATGTCCACAGCAACAACCTTCGACAACCTTTTGTCCCGCCACTGGACTTTTAAATAGGCTACAGATCTTGGAACACTCAAAAATATTATGCACATATATACAATGATCATAATAGTGCATCATGTTTCGCTTTTATTGGGTGAAAATGTTGGCAAGACAAGCTCGGATGGAGACGTCACCAAGTACGTTGCTGCTCCAATTGTAGAATGACGGTACTGCGTCCTCCAGTCCACGGGAGTTTGTCCAACTTTGAGAAAAGCTCCTTGCGTTTCGGTAAATTTGGTTAACATGCTTGCTGAGAAAAGACAGCAGCGTGTGAGTGTGTGTGTTTGTGTGTGTGTGTGTATGTGTTAGTGTGCACGTCTTTGTGTGTGTATGTATTTGCGTCATGTACGTGTGCATGCTGTTACTTGTGAGATAGATTTCTTCTTACAGATTTCAGATTTCATCCCCATCAAATACGGTCAAGTTGGTCAAATTGGTCAAATGCATGAGCTGCCTTTTACTGGCCGTTGAGGAAGGCAAGGTAATGTCAATCAAGCAACCCCCCTCCCCCCCCCCCCCTCCACTAGGACACCAGTCTATGCAGGGCTGTTTGTTTGTTGATGTTTTTCAGCATGTGAAATGAGCTCTTGTGAACGCAGTTCTGCAGTCCTTCAGATAAAACACTCTGGTCCCTGACAGACAGAACGAGTGGGCCGAGAGAATTAGATACTGGCAAAGAGAGAAAGATAGAGGGAGACTCAGAGAGAGAGAGAGAGAGAGAGAGAGAGAGAGATGGATAAAGATGGATAGAGAAAGAGAGAGAGAGAGAGAGAGAGAGAGAGAGAGAGAGAGAGAGAGAGAGAGAGAGAGAGAGAGAGAGAGAGAGAGAGAGAGAGAGAGAGAGAGAGAGATTACCAGGATTCCTTCCAACACCAGGGATTTAAACTCACTGGATCAGAAAAAAACGGTATGCAAATTTGGATACATTTTATTCTCACTCTCTTTCTTTCCTTTACCTTGATTCTCTCTCAATATATGTTTATTCTCTGCCTCTCTTTGTCACTCACTCTCTCTATTGCTCTGTCTCACTCTCTCTATGTCGACATCTCTCTCTCTCTCTCTGCTCACTCTCTCTGTCACTCTGTTCCTCTCTCTATCGCTTTAGTCTCTTCTTGGACTCTTCTGTAGTCCGCTATCTCTTCCAACAGAACCTCCAGGATATGCTCTCTCTCTAACCCTCTTCTCTGCATCCTTCTGAGCCTGTGTCCACATTCCCATACAGAGTGTTTCTGTGTTTCCCCACATGCCCATGCAGTGTGTGTGTTTCTGTGTGTCCCAAAAAGCCCATACAGAGTGTGTGTTTCTGTGTGTCCCCACATACCCATACAATGTCTGTGTGTTTCTGTGTGTCCCCTCTCCCATGCCAAGTCCATATAAACAAAGTGTCAGTGTCCCCACACATAGATACAAAGTTAGTGTGTCACTGTCCCCACACAACTATATGAGAGTGGGTGTCTGTGTGCCCCCACATGCCCATATACACTGAAAGTGTTTGTGTACATAGGTGTGCGTACACATGTTGCATTTTCGTGCATGCATGCAAACGTGTGCGACTCATGGTTCCACTATTACTGAGTTTTCTTC